>NC_056739.1:1680226943-1680306396 GCF_019279795.1 Protopterus annectens | reverse complement strand
GTAGCTTACCTTCTAAGGTCTCTTAGTTTATGTTCTAGTCAATTCTTCAGGCCAGTTATTTTATATTAAGAAGTTTTGTGGTCTACACTCTTGTTGGAGGAGAGGGTAGCCTCTAACCTTCCAAGCTGGGAGTTGCTGGTTGAAGGCTTGTTGTGCCTGTTTATTTGAACTGGTTTTTTTTTTCTGAAATTGTTCAACTTTGTTTGCTGTAGCATAGACTATATTCAGACCTGCTGAATCAATCTAGTTCTGTTTGTGTAACTTGAGCACTAAAACAGGCCATCTTTTGTTGGAGAGAGTTCTCTTGCACCCCACTGACAGGAGTGTGCAGTTAGTGCTCATCTGATTGAAAGTTGCTGGAACATGGCTCAGGTTTGAGCTTTTTTATTGGTTAATTTGTTTAAATCATTTTTCTCTCATTTGCTACATAAGCACCGGTTTTGCACTAGTTAGTGCATTTCTCACTGCAGAGCAGCTGTGACCACCATTGGCAGTTATAGATGCAAACACTTCTGCCTGCAAATTTTCCCTTAGTACTTTGCATCAGTGAGTTCTCAAGATTGTCCCTCACTGACAGGTGATACATTCAGCGATGCTCCTGAGGTACCAACACAGATCCTATCCACTAGCCCTTCATATTTTTGTCCACTTCTCCTGTCCTCTACTTTGCCTGGTCCTTCCTGTCTTCTCCCTCTTTTCTGACCACATCAACTTACTTAGCATTATGGATGGACAATTTCCTGCAGTTTCTCAAGCCATCCTGGTCAACACAGGAATCCTGAGACAATGTACCAATTGCCTCATATACACTGACAACCCAGTTCTTCTTCTATTCCATACAAATTCATTATGTGAGAGATGCATATACATCAAGAAATTAAAATCCAGGATCTCTTCGCTCATGAGTCAGTTCATCTGATACTAAGCAGGTTATCAGCATGCACACCTCACCGCCTACAAATATCAAAAAAACAACACATAGACCTACGTATGAGAAGGTTCTTACCAGAAGCTTACCTAAACATCAGATACCTCCCAAACCCAAACACAAGCATGATTCACATAATACATCCTTTGCAGAACACAGTGCACATAATACTAATTAGTAACAAAAGAAGGGCTAACATTATAGACGTGACTTCAGAGCAAATGTTAGTTTATTTTTTAATTGCACATACCTTGCTCGGCTCATCCCACTCTGCCCTATGGGCTCACTCTGCTCCCCTACCCTGCCCCCAATTTCCACCTGCTCCCACTACTCCTATATTTACATCTACAGAACCCATCCCACTCTCCAATCACAACACTTAACACACCCAACAACCACTCTATAACCTAAGTTAGCTAATCAAAACCTACAATTAATCTCTAGTACATAACAGCTTTCAATACACACCCAGTCACTAAGTGTACATCACCAATAACATATCCTCACATTAATCCCACATTAAACAAAAACATATACCTACTTACCCTACATCCACAGATAGATTACTTTCTCAAATTCCGACCCTCCTGCTCCTATTAATGCACATCTTAACACCACATGGCAACTCCAACCCCCCAAAAACTTCCTACCCACCAAAACAAATAGAAACCTCTATTATCATTGCTGTTAACATCTTTAATATCAAGACCACCTCCCTTTACACATTGCACCTTTTCCCCCTCAAAACACAATCACCTACATCATTGATGTATGACGAAGCATTACAAACATACATAAAAGTAATAGTTAACATTGCATTACAACTAATTCTTAGTGGAGATATACATCCCAACCATGGTCCCCCAGCAAAACCTATCTACCTACCATCAACCCTGCTAAACCTCACCAGAAAAAAATCTCCAAGCTCCTAATATTAAATATGAACCTCAGAAGCATTCTCAACAAGACCAGTAACTCCATGCCACACTCTCACACTACTCATCCAATACAGTTGTCTTAAGAGAAACATGGCTTAAATCAGAGATCAACAACAATGAGATAACACTCCCTGGCTATAACATACATAGACAAGACCAGATAGGAAAAAGAGGCAGAGGTGTAGCCATACTATACAAAATAATATAACCTTCAAAGCTATAGACATAAGCATCCCAGAAGTCACTAATGCAGAAATACTATTAACTAAACTTTTACTTAAATCCAAAAAGCAAATAAACATAGTAGGTGTCTACATCCCACCAGGTAATAACATCCTGCCCAAGATCACATCCTACAATGGGCAAATAAGCCCCCCCCCAAGAAACAATTATACTTGGAGACTTTAATATCGATTGGTATTCCTGTATCGCAAGCATGCCCACAAACCACATTTCTCTGTATGGCTTCTCCCAACTAATCCAACACACTACCAGGATAGACAAAACATAAAAAAGAATTAAGCCTAGATTGGACACTCTCCAATCAACCCAAACTTTCTCAACTCACGGGCTGTCTCTTTGACAGCCTTAGTGACCACCACTCCACCTTTCTACTCCGGCAACAAATAAACTCTTCCAACACTCCATCATATCAGCAAATCAGAAACAAACAAAAAAAATATCCCCAAGAGTTCATATACAGACTCAAAAGCTGCAGATAGGCACCTCACAAATACCTCCCATTAGATGAGGCAGTGGAGTTATTTAACTCCACCTTGCTTAGTATCCTAAATAAGCTTTTCCCACCTAGAACAATTAGGATAAAACCCAACTACACCCCATGGTTAACCAAAGAAACAAGAGCTCTACTAAAAGCAAGAGACAAAGCCTGATACAATTGGCACCATAACAAAACACTAACCGATTGTTAGAAATTCCTAGAACTAAGAAATTCTGACAAAAAATATATAAGACAAGACAAAAAAAGACTGTATGTTAAAATGCAACAAGAATACCAAGGAAACCCACAAAAAGTCTGTTCAGCTATCAAGAAAATCCTTCAGCCTGGTCAGATCACTACCTCCTCCCCAAAGACTGACAATAACATAGATGACATACCCACACAGTTTAACAATTTGTTTCACCAATTTTATACTCAAATTAACAAACAATAGCCACTCCCCCCACTCCTCTATCTTCCCAACACAAAACATCAATAACTTCTCCATACAACCACCTATTCCTACTGCCACCATAACAAAATACCTAAAAAACTCAAACCAACAACCTTAGCTGCAGACAACCTACCTGCAGACTCTCAAAATCACTGCAGAAGCCATTGCATACCCTATCTTCATCCTTATAAACCACTCCATCACTGAACAACAGGTTACAACTATCTGGAAAATAGCCCATATCATTATACTACATAAAGGCAGCAGCTCTATAGAGCTTTCCAACTACTGTCCAATTTCTATCCTCTATCCACTATCAAAAATTCTGGAAAAATGCATCGAGACCCAATTCCTCCACTATCTCCTTTCTAACAATCTACTATCCAAAACTCATCATGGATTCTGCCCACACCATTGTACAACCACTGCCCTTCTAAGCTTCACTAACCCTGTCAACCTTCTCAGATTTGAAGGTAACCAGGTCTCATCTATCGTTCTGTACCATTCAAAAGCATTTGATATGGTTTCCCACTCCAGAATATTAAAACACTATCAGAATTTAAAACCAGCCACTACACACTCACCTGGTTCCAGGGCTATCTCACTGGGAGGCAGCAAGCAGTCAAATGGGGTAATTTCCTCTCCCCACTGCTGTCAGTCACCTTAGGGGTCCCACAAGGATTCACTCTTGGCCCTCTTCTCTTCACATTATTCACTAATAGTCTACATGCTGCCACTAATGAGGCCATGTTAATACAATACGCCAATGACTGTACCTTAATTTGTGCAGCCCCAACACTCCCCCATCTTCAGGAAATAGCACAGCAAGCCTTCTCAAAAGCAGAAACATGGCTAACCAATGTCCAGTTAATACTCAATCCCAGCAAAACAAAACTCATCCTGTTTCACCATACAGTATCTCCATATCCCTCTTCACTATTCATAATCACCTCAGCAAACAAAACCATCATTACGCCAGTCTCCTACACCAAAATCCTGGGAGTAGTAATAGATCAAAACATAAACTTTGATCTCCACATAAATCAAGCAATCAAAAAAGTCTGCAAAAAATGGGTAGCCTGTACAGGAACAAACCTTTCCTCACAGACAAATCCAAAATCTCCATTGCCAGAATCCACCTTCTCTCCACACTCCTATATGCATCTCCCATCCTTACCAACCTCAAGAAAACTTACAAAAACAAACTAAATAGCTGCTATAATAAAATAGCAAAGTTAGCTACAGATGCCATCTACAGATCCCATCACTCTCACATTCTCAAGGAAACTCTCATGGTTAGAATTACCCAGCCTACTAATTTTTAACCAGCTCTCCATGGCCCAACAAATACTCAACCAATCTGAAAAAACACCTGGTCTCAAAGGCCTACTTACTCACTATTCCAATAACAGGTTCCTGCGCTCCAGTAAATAAAACCTAGTAAACATCATTAAAAGTAGTGAAAGTGCTGGTGACTCGCTATACTCAAACAGTATCACCAAAATCTGGAACTCCCTTCCCCATCGATATTAGATCCACCTCCAGCATCAAGTTTAAGAAACTACTAACAGATCACCTAACACCTGCAGTAAACTCTCAGTTAACTGGAACTCAAGCAACCGGTACTCTCAAGCAACCGGCAAAAAAAATTGAAGAAATGCAGTACAATTTTCATGTGTTGTTCTCCCCAGGCAGAAACATACCTTATGTTTTTGATTTTTAGAGTTTAAAAAGGAAGATAGGAATACATTCCGTCTCTTCCCAACCTGAGAACAAGTCAACCAAACAAATAGTATAGGGTACAATATTAGTCAGGCCTATTTTTAATAGTAACTCTCAAGCAACTGGAAACTACAGTTATCCCGTGTCTACCAATCCCCATGAGTGCCGGTTAACTGACAGTTTACTGCACCTGGCTCTGCTCATGTACTAATCCTGGATAACTTTCCCTTACTTAGATATAACCTCTAACTACACTTCTATCCACCCTATAACTCCTGTAACCTCCTTTCCCTTACCTATATCCCCTTGTCTTCCTCACTCAGATATAACCTCTAACTACACTTCTATCCACCCTATAACTCCTGTAACCTCCTTTCCCTTACCTATATCCCCTTGTCTTCTTCGCAGTTGTACACTGTATTCCTTTAGATGATGTACTAAATATACTGTAGAGGCTTAGGAAAATCTAAGACATCCTGTACTGTATTTGTACTTTATTTCTAACTTCTCTCATGTATATATTTTTGTTGATTAATCTCTTATGTATATAAATTGCTTTACTTTTCTCTGCTAGACTGTAAGTAGATACATACTATATAGTAAACTTTTTCTTTGTTGTACTAGACATGTATTAGTAAAAATATACTTTGTTGGAGCTTTTATCCTTGGGTCTCCACTGAAAATGGACACTGTTGTCCAGTCGGATTATTCTGGTAAACAAATGTTAAATGAATAAAAATAAAATAAATATATCACACACCAGTGTCTCACCAGTGAAGCCCGTAAGGCATAACAAAAAAATAAACATCTTAGTCAAAGGCAACTCAATTGTGAGGCACATAGATATCCCTCTCACCAAGCTGGATAAGGAAAAAGTCACGGTCAGCTGTCTGTCAGGTGCCAGGTGTGATGACCCACCACTGGACCACTGATCAAGGAGATTCAATCCTCACCATTGGCACCTGTGGGAGGATGTTCACTGGGAGGATAACAGGTACACACACAGATTTACAGATGCAGCTCTCTGCATTAAGTGCAATTTCCCTTAAGAGCACACAGAGACCACTGTCAGTCTGGGGCTGGTTTCTCCCTCTTTCTCCAGAACCCCAATAAGACTCCCCATTAGCACAGCTATAGAGTTGAGATCTCAGCTGATTGATCAAGCAAAGACCTTCAGCACCCTCTTCTTGTCCCTGCCCAAGTAGCTGACACACACACTCTTTGAGGTTTGATTTACACACACACACACACACACACACACACACACACACACACACACACACACACACACACACACACACACACACACACACACACACACACACACACACACACACACACACACACACACACACACACACACACACACACACATCTGGGAAAGGCTGGCACAGGTTTACTAGCTATGACCCCTTCTTCCCAGACTATAAGGTAGTTACCACTGCCACCAGTCACTCCTTAACATCTACTTTAGGGGTCTTAACAAAGGGTGTCCAATCTTACTGTGTAATATTAATACTAATACAAATGGCAGTTTGACCAAGAACAAGGCTATTAGGAGTGACCCACACAGCATCACCAAATAAATATGCAAGTACTCTCAAAACTTAAATATCTATACAAAGATCAGCTACAATGAAATGTTTAAACATATTTAATAATAAATAATAAATGAACAAGAAAATACTAAGTATATATTCACAATGACATCAGAGGTCCTAACCACAGGAAATATTTAAAATAATATTGTGGTACAGGCTCACACAAATAAAGAAAATATGTAAACTAAGCTTCACTATATTCCTGACTTTATCTAAGAGAATTACTATACCCTAAAAACTTACTTAGAGCAAGGCAGATGCAGTGAATGGTTCTTCTTGCTGTTGCCAGGTCCAAGACAGAATGCAGACTGCTCTGTCTCAGTAAGAGACTTCTCAGAATAATACCTAAAATATCACTGCTTGGATAGCTTGCAGAATGACATCATTTCTGGATATCTGACTTCTAGTTCTCATGCAAGGTCTCATTGCTGGCAGTTGACAGTATTTAGCATCTACATGTAAAAATACCCAGACAAGAGCTTTTGCTCAGATATTTGGCAGGTGCTGGAAGTCATAAAACAATTATATTCCTTCCTGCTTCCAAAGTAGCAATAAATTCACCCCAAAGACAATACAGAAAGCTTCCTAGTACAGACTTTGTGTCTCTAGCTGCATTGAAACATCTTTATGGCCTAACTTATAAAGTATTTTAAAATCAATTATTTTCTAAAGTTTGCTGGACTGAGGTTAACCTCCTGTATTCCAGTTTCCACTGTTAAAATATATACATTTAAACAGTGACAATAGTGCATTTACATTTCTGTTCTCTTTCAGTAGGGCACACTGTGGAGACAGTTCAAGCACAAGCACTTTACAAATACCTTTTCAACACAAATATCTGTACAAAGCAGTTTGATATACACATGACATATACTTCTAATACATTTATAACACATGCATCTTATATGACATTAATTTTTAATACATTTGTACCACCAGCATCTTGCATAAATTAGTTTCATATTCATATATTCACAAATGACATATACTTATTTATAAAATTCCAGCTAGCTGTACTGGCAGTACATCCTTTTCTCACACCAGGATCAACCACATCACACACACACACACACTCAAGTCTCTCAACAAGTATTGTTATGACTCTGTCATAGTTCATGTTGGTGTGAATGACTTGAGATGTATCTCACTGGACTATATGAAGAGAGACCTGACTGAGCTCTGATTATGTGTCTCTGGCAGGTTTGTCCCAAGCTTAAGCAGAATTTTACCTTTGCCTGGGATGATAGCTCAATGCAAACAAAAATGGTTGACTTCAACTATTAGCTTAGTTTCTGGTGTCATTCAAATGGGATTCACTATCTGTCAGGCTGGGATGACATGGTCAACAGACCTCAATGCTTTGCCAGAAAGGGTCATCATCTGTCACCACCAGGATTTTGGTTACTGACTAAGGCTCTTGCCACCCCCATAGTGCCTTTTTTAGGCAGTGTCACAAAAACAAAATTCCTGATGAAAAAATACCCTCTAAAAACAACCTCAGGGTTATTCTGCTAAATGCTAGCAGTCTAAACCAGAAACTGCACTCACTGGAAGCAGTCCTCGCCTTGGAAGATGCTGACATTTGTGCAGTCACTGAGACCTGGTTTGAGGAGGAGATGAGTACCCCAGTTATACCAGGTTACATTTCCGTCTGCACATTCTCACCACAAACTGAAGGCATGAGAAATAAAGGAGGCGGTGTATCAATATTCATTAAAGATAAATACACCTCTAGATTGGTTAAATAACATCATTCCTTTGAATTGCTTCAGGTGCAATTGACTGTAGGTAGGAGACCTTTTCAGGTCATTGCCAGCTATAGGACCTCCTTACATGAATCAGAACATCCAGTCAGCCTACTTAGATCTACTTGAGTCAATAGAACCAAACACCCTAATTTTTGGTGACTTTAATTGCCCATCCATTGACAGGGTAAGTTTTACATATTTTAACATACTTGCCCAAAGGTTCCTGGACTAGCCGGTTGACACACCCATAAGGGGCTCAAACATCCTGGATCTGGTGCTCACCAACATGGGGGACTGCTGCACCACCCACAGTGTATAGTCAGTCCTGGTGAGATCTGACCACAAATCAGTCTCACTAGAAGTAACTATAACACAAGACCCCTCTTAGCAGCAACTAGACTAAAAAACTTCTCCAAGGCCAATTACAACCTCTTACATGACAGCATAGATAGCTTCGTAGCCCCTGCCCCCCACTAATAGAACAGACACCTATGCTGAGTTATATGCCATTGCTTTATATGGGCACCTGTACAATTGCATAGACTCTGCTGTACCTGATAGAAACAAAGCAAGATCTTTAAGGAAAAACAAACCTGCCTGGTGGACAACTGCCATTAATAGGCAATGCAATAGAAGAAAGGAATTGCTGTTTAAGCGTAGGAAGGAATGCTACCAAAACTGGAAATATTTCCTTCTCAACTTAAACAAGCAAATAAGTCTACTAATTAAGTCCTTCAAAGCTAACTACAAATCCCTAACTAAGGATAACCACAAGGTGTTCTTTATTTACATCTGTAACCTCAAAGGTAAAACCCAGATTTGCACTGAACTTGTATTTAATGTTACTACATATAGAGAACATGTGGCTATAACAAACCTACTGGCTGACAAGTTCATTGAAAACTTCATTACCCTATTCCCACCACATATACCCAACAGCATCCCTAACACCTGTCCTCCACCTAGTATCTCTGAGAGACAACATGCCAGGCTGTGTCCTGTATGGGTAAAGCAGGAATTAGCATCACTATTGGGCATGCATTTCAATCACAGCCTGAGCATTGGCTTTGTCCCAGTGGAATGGAAAACAGCTACCGTCATCCCTTTGCACAAAGGGGGGGGGGGCATCCACAGACCCCGGGAACTACAGACCTATTAACCTGACCAGCCTTATCTGCAAGGCCATGGAAAGAATCATCATGGACCTTATTAACAAAGATCCAAACACTCGACCCCACCTAGTTTGGCTTTTAAACATAGTGGACTTCTTTGAGACAGTCACCAAAGCCCTAGATGAGGGCAAATATGTGCATATGGCCTACCTAGACTTAGCCAAGGCCTTTGACACAATCCCCCACTTAAGCATCATTGATAAACTCACCCAGCTGGGTATCAACCCATATATTGTCAGGTCAGTTACAAACTGGCTCACTGATAGAATTAATACAGTCCAAATAGGGAACTCAGTCTTTCCCAGCAGACCTGTAACCAGTGGTGTTCAACAGGGATAATTTCTGGGACCCCTACTGTTCGGAATCTACATCTCTGAAGTAAAGACTAAAACTAAAGGACTGTGGCTGACAAAGTTTGCTAATGACTGCAAACTGGGCGCTATCATTGAAACCCCTAGCAGTGTTAACATCCTGCAAGAAGGTTTTATGCAGACTAATGACAAGTGCCAAAGTCATGGACTTAAACTTAATGCAAAAAAATGCATTATCATCCCCTTTGGCAAGTGTGATGTTCCTGAAAACTACCACATCAATAGCAATACCGTAAGCACAGTCAGTGCTGAGAGATTTGGCTACACATGTTGACAGCAACCTTAACTTTCATCACCATGTCTCCACAGTGGTAAGAAGGGCATTGCCTCCAGAAAAAAAAAGAGGTTATAACCCCCTGTACTCTTCTCTCATCAGGCTAATAATAGAGTACACAGCTCCCTTTGGAATGTTCCTTTTCAAACACCAGCAGGAATTGGAGAGACAAAAATGTTCCTTACAAAGAAAATTCAGTGACTTCAAGATCTGTCTTATGCAGACAGACTGAAATGTATTTATTTATTTATTCAGTCATTTATTTATTATTTGTTTTACATTTTTAACCAGGGAAGTCCATCTGAACACATGTTCTTTTTCAGTGGAGGCCCAGGGAGAAAAGCTACACATCAAACACTGAAGTCTAAACTTTTATAAGAATGAGATAGTGTGAAATCCTTACACATTTAACATACAGTAAGATATTCTTTTGTAAGATAAGCACATTTACAGGATACAAAGTATGTCACAGATAGAGCATTACATAAGAACAGAATAAACATTGATAAATACAAGTTACAGTGAAATGTAGCACATTAATGCATTCAGTATAGAAGTTAAAAATCTTTAGCAGCAAGGAATTTTACAAGATTGTCATATTTCTGAGTATACAATCAGCATACTAAGCATGTATATACAGTTAAAGAAGAGAGTATCTACTAGTTTGCGGGTTGGTAATGGTTAGATGACTACTATAGTCATCTAAGTAAGAGGAATGGAGGTTTCTATTCAGTACATGTACAATGGTAACAGAGTTAGAAAACACAATGTTAGTATATGGTGATTAATAGGTTCATAGGTAGGTACTAGGCTATCGGCCCAAGGGCCTAAGTAAGCCTATCCAAAAAGGTTCCCTGGCTTATGCCACCCAAGAAAGTTAATTTCCTGTGCCCCTGTCAAGCAGAGCCACAGAAGTGAACCCTGGGGTGTATTTCCTTATTTCCCATCCACTCATCAAGATTTTTCTTGAAGAGTGCTAATGAGGAAATTTGCTTGACGTATATGGGTAACTTCTTCCAGAGTATAGGAAGTCTCTGGGACAGGAATATATCCCTCTAGCATGTCCTGTTTATTGTGGTGACAAGGTTTAGGTCCCTAGAGCATGTAGCTCGGAGGGACTGAGATTTCTTTAGGTATAGCATGTCCAACAGCTCTGGGTTTAACATAGCTTTATATGTTAGGCAGAGATCTCAGAGTAGGCAATATGCTACAGAGTAAAGTTGGAGTTTTTTGAGACGGTCAGTGTAGGCCATCTGTTTGAGGCCAGTAGTCCTCTTTGTAAGGTACTTCTGTGGCCTTTCCAGCTGCTGTAGATGTCTTGTGAGCTACATTCCAAAAGAGGCATTGTACTCTATAATGGGTCTAATGAGTGCCAAGTAGAGGGGAACAATGACCTCTTTTTTCCTGGATGAGAACCTTTTTGTGATGAGGTGTGCCACATAGAAGGATTTCCTGATTACTGTGGTGATGTGATTATCCAAGGAGAGACTACTGTCTACCTGGGTCCCAAGGTCTCTTATCACACATTCAGCATTAATTAGACTGCTGTTTATATGGTAGTTCATGGGTACAGAGTTTTTACCAAAGGGGGATGACAATGCACTTTTTGGCATTGAGCTTGAAGCCATGCCTCTGACATCAGGCATCTGTCTCAGTGAGGCCCTTCTGTGGGATGTCCACATCATTTGGGGACTCAACTATGGCTCCTAGTTTGCAGTCATCTGTGAACTACATTAGCCAGTGGTCTTCTGTGTTAGCCTGTACTTCAGGGAAGTAGATACCAAACAGGAGAGGTTCCAGGACTGAACCCTGTGTTACTCCACTTGTCACTGGTTTGAAGTCAGATTTGGAGTCTGCAACTTTTACAGTGTGGGTTCTGTCAGTGAGCCAGTTGGTAACTCATCTTGTGACATAGGGATTTATACCTAGTTTAGTGAGTTTTGCTATAATTCCAGAATGGGGGATGGTGTCAAAAGCCTTGGCGAGGTCATGATAGGCTGTGTGAACCACCTTACCCTAGTCTATGGATTTGGTGACTGTTTCAAAGAAGTTGATCAGGTTCAGAAAGCATGATCTGCCTTTCACAAACCCGAACTGGGTGGGGTCCAGAGTTTGGAGGTTACCAATGTCTTTGTTTATGAGTTCCATGATGATACATTCCATGGCCTTGCAGACCAGGCTTGTCAGGCTAATAGGGCAATAGTTCCCAGGATCAGTGGTGGCTCCCCTTTGTGGAGTGGGATAACTGTTGCTGTGCACCATTCAGTGGGCACAAAACCCACTGAATGGTGTACAGGAGTAGTGCATGAGCAAAGCTTTGTTTTACATAAGTGAGATTTCAGTATTATTTTGAAGTGGGACATGTTAGTAGTGGTTATTATGTCTGTAGGTAATGCGTTTCAGAATTTTGCTTTATAGTTTGAAAATAGAGCATCTCCTGCAGTATTACTGACTTTGGTTACCTTCAATAGGGGTTTGTTAGTAGAGTGCAGGACTCAATTACTTGTGTAAGGAGCTAGTAGATTCTGCAGAGCAGGGGTTTTCTCTGATTCATAAAGAATTTTATGGGCCATCATAAGTTGATTATAGAGAAGGACTTGTGGCAGTTCTAACCACTTCACTTGTTTGAGTGCTAAGCAGTGGTGTGACATGAAGGATGCATCTGTGGCAAATCTGACAAATTTGTTGAAGCAGGATTCTAATTTTGCTAAATCTGACTTCTTTCGTTTAGTGAGGATTGGTGAGACATAGAGGAAAGTCAATATTAGATGCATTTGTGCAATGGTTGGGTCTGTTTTATTAGTAAGATATTTGTTTCTGTATAGAGTACCAAGCTTTTGTGCATTTTTTGTGGTCTGTGCAATATGTATATCAAATCTCATTTCATTGTCACTTTTTTATAGTTCACAGGTTTATAGGTATTTACTAGGCTAATGACCACAAGGGCCTATTTAAGCCTAGCCATGCATCCCAAATCTCTGACAAGTTCTAATACCCTAAATAAGTGTAAGCATGAACTTGGGAGATGAACAATTTACAAGTTACCTGAGTCCATTAGAGACATAGGTACCAAATCAGGGATGAATTTATGGTCTGTGCAATATGGATATAAAATCTCATTCCATTGTCATTTTACTCTGTCATACAGACTTCTCAGAGGTAACCTGTGCTTTGCATATAGAGCAATCTTTGACCCAGCTTTAATGGAAATGTTGCACATTCACAAGTCAAATGACACATGGGCCACTCACTCAAAGGACCTTAACCTGGTATGTGACATCAACTGAACTTGCGGGAGAGACAGATTTGTCTCATAGAGGTTGCCCCACCTTTGGAACAAGCTTCCTATTCATGTTAACTAAAGCCCCTCATTGGCCCTATTTAAGTGCAATTTGGACGACTGGATGGATAACCAGAAATTTCCCCCAGGGATTCCACCAGTGTCCCTCTTGGACAGAGGCAATAGGTGCTAACTTTAGTGTATGCTTGAATAAGACACCTGTAAGAGCGTGGGTTGAATTTGGCTATGCCTGTAAGGGCCCTGGGACTGTTAGTCTAGTAACCTCCTATGATCCTATGATCCTATGAACAGCATGCTTTTATTGCCATATATTCCCCAGACATAGCCACAACTGCAGACACCTGGCTGAAAAAGCACATAAGTGACAATGAAATTACACCACCTACTTTTAATACAATTAGGCTTGACAGGACAAATCAATGGGCAAGTGGAATTGCCATCATTTGCAACATAACCACAGATGATGGAACCTAAAGGAGAGATGATAAAATCAGCAAGCAAAGAAGAGCAATATCACTGGAGTTGAATTCATCTTCAGGTCATGGTGAGGGCCTTCATGAGGCAGAACCTGTTTTTACAAAGTCTTACCAAAACAACACTGATATACCAATTGTATTTTATATAGCATGTATCATGGACAGAAGTAGGTTAAAAAGTCCCAGGATAAAAAAAAAAAACACCCAATCCGTATGTGCACATGTGCCGTAACTGGAAAAAAAATTACAGTGCAGAATTCTCAAAAAACTGACAAATTCCTACAATGTGGAAAGGCCAGGCTCAGGCAGAAGATGGTCTCACTGTTGTAGAAGGAAGTAGTAGTCCATAAAAAGCACAAAAACAGACAGGCCGAAAAGGTGTCATGAGGATGATAGAGTGGACTTTTGAGGATAAAAAAGAAATTACGTGTTCTTACTATTATGCAAGAAGCCCAGAATTTTCAGATAGAAGATACTCAAAAAGATTAAGAGAGAAATTATAAGAAAGCAAAATACTTGCATAAGAAAAACTGTCAAAAGCTACAATTGCAAATTTGTGCTCATTAGTACAACAGATCCATGAAAAGCATTACATAGACAAAGAAACCTTTCCAAACCGCTTGGAAAAAGATGTGACTGAGTAAGTGTGAAAATATAAAGAACAAATCCTAAAGATTTTTGAAAGGTATAGAAAAGAAACATGGACATAGGAAAGAAGGAGCTGATATTGTGCAATATTTATGCAAAGGAGAAAGTCAAACTAATCAATAGAAAAAAGCAGCTCCAAAGATATTTGGAGATAAATACAGGCAAAAGCACTCAGATATACAATATTTCATGATATAAAAAATAAGATCACCAAGGGGGGGGCACAGATCAGAAGATTAGTAAAGTAAAAGTTATACAAATAGAAGCTGAAGCTAAGGATGATCTGTGAAGTGATGGATTTAGTGTAGAATGTCAAATCTAGGTTATGTCACAGCATGATGGAACAGTGAGTCCCCAAAGTAAGGAGAAACAGATGGAACAGGAGACATCTGAAGAAGAAACATGGACATGGGGAAGAAAAAATGATTTAATGTGGTGCAATATTTGTTGAAAGGAAAGAGCAAAACTAATCAGTACAAAAAAGCAGCACCAAAGATATTTGAAGAAAAATAAAGGCAACAGCATCCAGATACGGAAAAATTCACAATACAAAAATAAGGAAACAAAGGGGGGAAGTAGAAAAGAGGATTAGTATTGAGAAGTTAGAAAATGAAGTTATGGATTACCTGCAAAGTGAAGGATTTAGTATAGAAAATCCATCTCTGATAACATCACTGTGTGATGGAACAATGAGTCTCCAAATTAAGGAGAAACAGTTGGAACACGAAGAATCTGATCACTTGCCACATGAAGATACTCTGGAGCTTTCAGTAGGAAACCAGTACAAAAGTTCAGTTGGAGCTGCACAGCAAGTTAGGAGCAGGAAACAGTGGCAACTCTGACACAGTCAATGCTGTGGCATGATAGGCCAGTGATTTCCCATATGAAAGAGCAATGGATAACTCATTATGCAGCTGAAGAGAATATGTCACAGGAAGATGTTCTGGAGCTTTGAATAGAATGCCCACAGGAAACAGAGAGCAAAGAAGCAAAAGAACATACCCTAAGTTTGAAGAAAATGATTGAAGGCCAGAGTTGCTTAATTTAATAGAGATGGATAGACATATTAAGATCAATGAATGGAATAGATTACAGAAAGTGAACAAGACCCAAAATGCTAAAAGTCTAATAAAACTCATGAACTCAGTAATCAAGACTATTAGCAGAAATGTACGTGATATAACATAAGTAAATAGGATATATTACTGTGCAGCTTAATAACAAATAAAGTCTTACCTCAAAAACACAGGGCAATAATGGAAAGGAAGGGACAAAATCAAATGCCATCACAGAAGTATCGGATATAGAAAACTATAAATCAATTAAGACAGTAAGTATCACATATAGAAGAGGGAACAGATCAACAAAAGTACTTAAAAAGATAGACATGATAAAAGTAATGAGCAGTATTGGAACAGACTAGGCTCTATCATGCACCATTGCAAATAATAAGCTAAAGCTATCAGCACAGGCAGAAAAACTTACAAGATATGCAGATAAATATAAAGGAAAAGTACAAAATAAGCAATTCATTGACGATCCTAAAAGTTTTATAGAAAATTGGAAACAAAGCAAAATGAACAGAAGCATAACTAAAAAAGAAGAAATAGACACATTTTGTAGAAATATATATAAAAACCCTGTGGAACAAAACAAAGATGCTGAATGGATAGAAGTAAAACAAACAATAAGAATCTCAAATGTACAGGATATGAAATGGGATGAAGTAACAGCTAGAGAAATTGAAACAAAATTAAGAAAACACCCCTAATTGGAAATCTCCATGCCCAGATGCAATATCAAATTTCTGGTTGAAAGTATTAACATCTTTACATGAAGATTTAGCACTGAGTAAGAACTATGTGTATCCCAAATGGACACAAACCTGGTTAACAACAGGAAAAGCAATACTACTCCTTAGGAGTGAACCTGCAAGCTATCCTAAAAACTATAGGTAAAAAACATAAATTTTGATGATGTATAAACTATATGGTGGAATTGATGCCGATAGAGTTTATAGTCGTTCAGAAAAAAAACTCAATCATGGCTACAGAACACAGGGGTAATAAAATTAAGTCATATGGAACAAAGGATCATTTGTTGTTAAATAAAGTTATAATGGAGAATTGTAAAAAGGGGAAGAATCTCAGTATGCATGGATAGATTACAAAATAAAAGCTTTTTATAGCATCCCACATTTGTGGATAAAGGAGTGCTTAGAATGTATACGATACATTGTTCATTAATCCATTACATTATAGTGACCATGAAACAGTGACAGACCACTTTGTAGCTAAGCCTTGAAAAAGGACAAATGATTATCTCAGGGATAAAAATTCAGGGGGATATTCCAGGGTGACTCTTTGTCACCGCTGCTCTTTTGCCTTGTCCTTAATCCATTGAGCTGTCTTCTTAACAGATTAGGCCATGGTTACAATTTGGCCCTCAAAAATGAAAAAGTGTAAAGACTTATCTTCTTTTTCTGGATAATTTCAAACTTTATAGCTCATCAGATGAGGAGCTGAAAACAAATCTGCATGTGTTCAAAACTTTCTCAGATGATATAAGAATGCCATTTGGCCTTGATAAATGTGCAAAAGCAACATTTAAAGCAAGAAAGCTGCATCAACAAGAAAATATCAGTCTGGGATAGGAATGTGATATAAAAGAACTTTAGCAGGAGGGAGTATATAAATATTTTGGTACTAATGAAGGATTGGCAATAGAATATAAATGAATGCAAAGAAAACTCAGTAAGGAATATTTTAGAACACTAAAATTAATACTGAAATCAGCCTGACATCTAGGAACAAAGTCCATGCTATAAACCAATTTGCTCTTCCTGTTCTAGCTTACAGTTTTGGGGTGACTGACTGGCCCCTAAAGGTATTGGATCAGTTGGGCAGGAAAACAAGAAAAATTTTATCAATATAAATAAAAAAAAAAAAAAAAAATTACATACATATTTCTTATTTTGAAGGGTGTATGGACCTCCTCAAAATTGATATTTTATTTTTCTAGCGCCTTGGCTACAAACAGCTTTCAAAGAGTAAAATACACAAAATGAATCACACTTTATATAATACCAGCAGCTTCAATCAATGAACAATTAAACAATTAAACAATAAATTAAAAAAACTTCACTCAAATTTCAGTTAAAACTTTTTTAAAGTGTCAGTGTCCCATTTCATATAACACTTTTCCAACAACATTCAGTATTTAATCCCTTTGGTACTAATGTACTATATTTTAAAATAAATATTGTTTCCTTTTTTAAAAGATTATGTCCATGTGTTTCCCTATCGTTATTATTTAAACAAATCTGTTCTAAAATAGCTGATTCAAGTCCTTCAGGATTTCCATCATGGCAATTTCTAAAATGTTGGGCCAAAGGACTTTCCATCCTACCTATCCTAATGTCCCTCAACTGCTCTAACAATCTAACCTTGAACATTCTTTTGTTTTGTCCAATATAGAACATATTACACGTACATCTAATGGCATATACTACCCCTTCTGTTCTACAATTATAAACCCCATTCACACTAAATGGGATACCATTTATAGTCTGAAAAGTATGTATTATATAGGGACAGCCTCTACACTTATTGCAATGGAATGTGCCCAAAAACAAAAGAAAAAAAATATAAGGAGAAGGATCAGATGAAAAGGCAAAAAATGTGGAAAAGGCATAAATATAGTTGCAACTCCTAGAACAATCTCATGTCAATCAGGATCTGATACAGAAATGGTTCAGGAAAAATGAACGTAAACCAAAAGAAAAAAGGTTAATAATAGTGGCCCAAGATAGTGAACTAAGTACACGTTGGTTTACAAAGTCCATTGGACAGGTGGGAAAAACAGACAAATTCAGGTTCTGTAAAACAGAATTGGAAACAGTTGCACATCTTGTTGCTACATGTGATACACTAGTGGCAGAGGGCTTGTATACTAAAGACAAGACTGTTGCATTGGGGATTGTGCAAACATTACAATACTGAAGTAGCTGAGAAGTATTAGAAACATAAGCCACAAAGCATTATAGAGAATGATGACATTTATAAAACATGGGATCACTCATTACTAACAGCTCAAAATATGGATAAGAGAAAACCAGATATAGTAGTCCATGAAAAGAATAAAAAAGTAGCACTGATCATTGAAATTGCTACACCTAGTGATTACAGTATCTTACATACAGAGATGCAAAGTCATACACTATCAGGATTTGCAGGCAGAAATTAGGGCAATGTGGAAGAAGGATACCCAGACAGTTCCAGTAGTAGTAGGAGCAATGTGTCTTATAAAAAATAATTTACAGTCATGTTTAGATATGCTGCCGATACATGTTTCTCCATATCAATTGCAGAAGGAGTCAGTTCTGGGCACATTGCAGGTGCTGCAAAGAGCACTTTTGGCTATCATCAAAGATTGAAACGATACTTATTTCACAAACTTTAATCATACTTTGACTTAGGAATGGTGTCCATTCCTGTCATGGTATTAGAGACCCAAAAGATGTGGAAAAATTAAACTGAGGGAGATACCACAATTTAATAACATGAAACTACTTTTATCACACCTCAAAATCAACAACAGGAAAATGCTTTTTAGCAACCATATATATCCCGCTAGGTAAAATGCTGAAAATAGTCTATACAGGGTGTTGCACCATATACAACATAAGACAATAATACTAAAAGACCTAAATATAGACTAGCAGCTTATCAAAAACAATATCCCATATGATTCCACAAACGTATATGGTTTTACATGGTTAATTGCATCAGTTACTAGAGTTTACAAAAGCACTAATAGGTAATCAACCTTAGACTGGATTCATGCCAACAGAAAGATAAGAACCCAATGTAGTTCCCCAGCATGAAAAATATTGGGTGATCAAACAAAGGCAAGAACATTATTCAGTAAAAAAAAAAAAAAACTCATCACAGAACTCAAATACAGTGCAACTGATTTTATTTTTGGTCCATAGTCTCACAGATAAACAAGGCCTTCATCAGTATCTAATATGTTCAGATCAAAAAGGACTGTCATATATAATCTTCCAATAATTACATGATAAAACAATGACCAGTGCATACAAAATAAAGTGCAAAGTATATAAATAAATAGCAAAATAAATATATTACTGCATAAACGTGACAGGCTTAAATATATGGTAAGTACAAACACTGAATGAATCCATAAAGACTTAAAAAGTAGAAAAAGTAAAAAGTCATGGACATTCAGAAGCCATATAGCTAAAACACTTGATGTGCTAAAAATGTCATTTGCATATAACCCTCTATTACAGGAGGTTTAAGGTATCACACTGAAAACTCTAGTTTGGCTAGGTTTCTCTTGGAGTTTTTACTAATCGGTTTGTCTGTGTGAACGTTTTGCTCTTTGGTTTGGATGTTGGTTAGGATATTTTGCAGACGCATTAATGGTTATAGATATCAGCTGGGTTTAAAGACCCTGTGTTGCTGAAGTATTGCCACACAGCCCACATTGTTGTGCAAGAAGACCAAAACATGTATGTCCACAACTAGTGAGATTTGACTTTATTATCCTGAGTAAATCCATAATGACTTAAAAAGGAAAAAGTCATGGGCATTCAGAAGCCATATAGCTGAAACACTTGATGTCATTAAGGGTTCACTTGCAAATATCCCATGGGCCTCTATTACAGCAGGTTTAATGTATTACATGGTGAAAACTCGAGCTTAGCTAGATTTTTCTTGTAGTTTTTATGAGCTGGTTTCTCTGCATGTCCTTTTTACTCTTTAGTTTGTAAGTACAAACCTAGCTATGAATGAATTTATGAACATTAAAACACTTGTTAAAAATGTTAATTTAAACCAGGTGTAAACAAAGAACCAAGCATGACATTCCATTGTTTTTCTTTTCTGCTGAGCCTAATTTATTAGGACTTTTTATAAATATTCTATCTATCCCTTTCAACCTGAAATAAGCATTAGGGTGCTTAAACACATTTGAAAAGTGAACTTGTTTGTTTGCTTGTTAGATCAAATGTTACTGAGATGCTCAGAGTTTCTTGTTTTAAAACTTCTAGAAGTTTTCCCTATATAGAATGCTAAAAAAATTGCATTTTAATGCATTCTGTTTTGCAAAAGCAGGATGCATTCCACTGTTTTGGATAAATGCATTACTACTGCTGTCTTTAATCATATTTCAGTTTCATCATTAATGCATACTTTACATGAAAGAAGGCATCTAAAAATTCTACTGCTTCCAGGTTTTCTGTAAAAGTGACCTTCAGGCATGACAACAAAACATTCGCAGAATTTTTAAATTCCTGAAACTATTCAACCATACATTAAAAGAAAGATGTCATCGATAAAACAAAAAATAGCATCCTACAGAATCAGAAAATTGAATTGTAAGTTAATTTCCCATTGTTATAACAAAACAATTGAAGCAACTTAGAGACACAGAAGTCCCGATAGCTGTTTTACTACATTTACAGCAAATGACATCCTCAAATATAAAATGACTGTGCTATTGAACACTGCATCAGTAAGTGCACATGACATAGTAATCTCAGTATTAGTTAAACAAGCTCATAAACGTAAGAAAGCACATCCTATTGTCTTGGAAAATGACAGCTTAAAGTGCTTTAATGCCAGTGATAACAAATGTAACATCATGTAGATAACCAATTGTGTTAGAAATAATATTAATATGTTTATTAAGAACTCAAGAGAATCTAATATGAAGATGTCTACTTTATAAATAAATGGTTTAGTCTATAGTGTAACTGTATCACTGTTTGTACCTGCAGCTACAAATTGGGCTAATCATTGGTCACCCATACCTCTCAAATGTCCAGACACAGAATGTCTTTCATGAATTTCACAGAATGTCCAGACTTTTGCCTCATATTTTTGGTCTGTTTCTCATAAAACTATGGTTTTCTGGCAACTCATTGAGTACTAAAGACAGAAAATAATAGCAGACATTTAAGTTTCAGACTTTATATCCTTCAGACAATTCATGATAAAGCAAAACCTGTCATTGTATCTACTTTCTAAGTTTGTAAGAGCGCTACTTAAGTAGCATCCCTATTGTTGGGCCTTTGTCCCCAATTATTTGTGACTTTGTCCAGATTTCTTACTCTAAGAGGTTGAGAGGTATGTTGGCCACTCTAAATTTTATGCATTAAATGTTGATCAAACAAAAAGAATCTTCACTGAAAGACTTTGAAAGTACTCTTTCCATTTCTCAGAAATATATCCAGTCATGACCACTTCTTGAGAACATTTTAACATTTTAAATCTTCGTTGTTATCTAAATATGTGTAATAGCAGGATATCATTTTATATCAGCTAATATTTCCTTCAGTGATTCAGAGTAAATGATGCTCCTCCCTAGTCATACTTAGAAATTCTAAGACTGCTATAAATACTGAAAATGTCTTATAACTGAACAGATTTACATTTCTGTCCAAGTTGTTGCTTAGATGTACCTCCAAGTAAATCTATAGATAGACTAAGGAGGGGAAATATATACCCATTTGAAAAAAAATAATCTCTTCAGATTATAAATTTGTTTCTCCATATAAAAGTTTTAAACTCAGATTCCTACTGAATTGTAGTAATATCTATCAGTGTCCCATAGAATGGTGTCATCAACAATCACCATTATTGCCACCTAAATCAACTAAAAAGGTAATTGCAAATATAAACCAAAAAGTTACACTGGAGATTACCAAAAGTAAAACAAAAAATAACTTTTATGGTAGGTCTCTGTACACAACTCTTTTAAATTAAATATACTAACTTCAGAGATGTACAACTGCATAAAAGAGTAAAATGCCTGAATTATGCATGTGTCAACTTGATGAAGTTTGTCTGTTACATAACTCAACTAACTAGTTTATTTTAAAAAGAACTTTAGCATTTAGAACATTGGCACTGAGCTTTAATTTTGAAAGTATTGCAGTTGACATTTATTATTGTTCCTGTTTAAATGCACTGAGGCTAATATATTCTTATATTTAACCTTCATTGAATTCTAAAATCCAAATAAAATTTTTTGAATTTTTGGAATCTGTTTTTCTCAGAAATTTATAGTATTAATCAGTGGCTTGAATTACACTAATATCAATTGGGTAGATTACACCTCATCAAGTTTAATAGAATCAGAGGTTTTGGACTGTTTATTAAGTAATAATTTTGTTCAGTTAACAAACTCTCCAACAAGAGGGGACAATAGTTTAGATGCTATGATTACTAATAATACAAATAAATCAAGTAGTGTCTAAGTAGGACCCCCACTGAACAATTACTATCATTGTTCCATAAGTTTTCATATCTTCCTAGGTCATTCACAACAACCAAGAATGAAAAAACAAATATAACTTTAATAAACTGGAATACAAACAAATAAGCACTAATATTAGTTTGATAAACCGGGAAGAAAAATCACAGTTGTTGTTTACTGGGGGATATACATTGTTGGAGAACAACTTATAAGATACTACAACTAGTGTAGTACAAAATAAAGCTGATATGACTTGCAAGTTGCCATTTTGGGGGGATACCTCACTATGCAAATTAAATAGGAGGAAAATTAGATTATTTTCAAAGTATTGACATAGACCTAGTCTAACTACAAAAAGGTAACCTAAATAGATTACGAGAAACTTAAAGAATGACTTGAAACAATATAAATCTCAATATGAAACAGAGTTATCAAGTACATTAAGTAGAATGAACAATTTTATAAGTACATTAATTCTATGTCTATTGATAAAGCCTTAGTCTCTGGATTTTTACTTAGTGGTAATGTAATTGAAGAACAGTTTTAATAAGTTTAAATCAGTATACTAATACAGATAAAGGTACAGATTTATGTTTAAGTTCAACTTTACAGGTAAATTGTCCACAAACTAGTACTGAAGCAAATTAAGTATTTTAAAAGGACTAGAAAGAAGATTTTAATGAGTCCACAAGTAATTCCAGCATCATTGTTACATGGTATATTAAAAACTCTTAGTCCTGTTTTTTTTACCTGCTCTAGAATACTTTATTGAAAAATTGTTTAGTTCCTATTGCTTTGGTGAAGTCCTTAATAATTCCTATATACAAAAAGGACACAAAATTTAGTTGTCTAATTATAGGTCCATTAGTTTAACTTCAATGTTAAGTAAATGTTTTGAGAGAGCCTTACTTCAGTTGTTGCAGGTTGAATATAAAACCTCAGGGAATTATGATTTATACCAACATGGGTTTTGTCAATATAGATATACAGTGACTAATCTTATGGACTTTTATGACTAGATGTTATTGGCATTGGATACAACATTATCTGTTGGAGTCATTATATTGATTTAGCTAGGGCTTTTGATGCTGTCTTTCACACCCCAATAATACAAACATTAATTGTATTAATTCATATGATTAATTATATAGCTAAATAGTTAACAGGAAAAACCCACTGTGTCTAATACAAAGGTTATGAATCTGATTATCTTCCAGTAAAATTGGGAGCCCCCCAGGGCTCAGGTTTGACACCTTTTTTGTTTAGCATAGATCTATCAACTTGTTCCTTGAATATTTACTGATGGCATGCACAGTATGCTGATAATTGTAAGCCTGATATTGTTACTAACTCTGCTGGTGACAACTTGCAGTTTTCTACACATTTACATAAATGTACTTATTAGGCTAAGGATGTTAATTTGTATTTTAGTAAAGATAAATACCATGTAATGCATTTTTGGTAGACCTTCGCCTACTTTGGATTTAAAATTAGGTAATATATTACAAGAAACTACAGTCTGTTTTTATTTCCTCTGATTTTCATTTCCTAACCATGTTAATAATATTAGAAAGTAGGGTCTCAATATAATTTATTTATTTTATTATTTATTTTATTTTACATTTGTTGAGTGGCAGAGTCTGACTGGGCAAGCTGCCCTTTATCAGTGGAGGCCCAGGGAGAAGAGCTCCACTATAACAACAAATATGTATTTCATTGGCAAGGAACAAAACATGATCAAAATGTGAACGAGAAAACAGAAAAACATAAACAAGTATAGTCACAACAGTGAAGAGGCATGAGATAGTATACATAGTATCAAATAATTAGACATACTATCTAAAGACAGTTATTGCTATTGTACAAGATAACACATCAAAACAATGAAAGTACAACTAGGAGTAATCATTGTAAGACAACTATCATTGAAAGTTAAAACATTTCACTTGATACAAGGATGAAAGCTTAACAGAAAATTGTCTGCTGTGGTAATGCAAGCACACATTAAGTAAGGGTGCCAGAGGAAGTTGCATTATGTACAAACAGATAGAACATAATGTAATGAGATGATAGAGTATTTTGAGAGAAAAGAACTGAGATCAGAAAGTTGGTGTATGCAAAAGAAATTTTGGGGTCAGAGGAGTTGGGTTGGAAAGCAGCAGAGTGGAAATACTACTCTGGGTATAGTGGGTTGAGAAATCTTGAAAGAAGGAAGTGGTATTATGGAAAGATTACCAGTGATCAGCACAATTACATAGCCAGTATAGCCAGTACTTAGTGTGGTGGGTTTTAATAAGATGCTTAAAGTGTTTTGTACTTGTTATGAGTCTGATGTTGGTGGGCAAGCCATTCCACAATTTTGCAACATAAGAGGAATAAAGGGAGTCTCCAGAGCTGTTATTACTTCTATTTACTTCTATTAGAGCCTTGTTAGTGGATCTTAATGGATGTGAGTTTGTGTGGGGAATAAGGAGTCCTTGGAAGGCAGGTATGTTCTGGTTCATAAAACAATTGATGGACCATGGTATGTTGACTGAGGCTGAGATGACTGGGCAATTATAACCAAGGTAATTGTTTTCGGACCTGTCAGTGGTGTGTTCTAAAAGGGGAGTTGGTGGCAAATTTTGTTATGTTATTGCAACTGATGTCAAGTTTGGCTAAGTCGGATTTGCTAAGGTTAGTAAGAATAGGTGATGCATATAGTAGTGTTGATAGAAGATGAGTCCTGGCTGTAATGATCTTAGAGTTATTGGTCAGGTAATTTTTGCATCTGTATACGGCGCCAAGTTTCTTATGAACTTTTTTTTATTGTATGGGCAGTGTGTAAGTCGAAGCTTAAATTTTGATCTATAATGACACCACGTAGCTTAGTGGATGGGGCTGGTTTGATCAAAGATTTGCTATGAGATAAAATTTTAAAGCAATAGAAGTCATATGTGGTTTTTGGGGTGAAAAGCATAAGTTTGGTTTTATTTGGGTTGAGAATAAAATTGGCATCTGCCAGCCATGTTTCAATGACTAAACAATTCTTGGGTTTTAACTTGGAGTTCTGGAATGGTTGGGGCAGAGCAGATAAGTGCAGATTCGTCAGTATACTGGATGAGTATGGCATGCAATGTGTTAGTGTGGTGGTTGTTGGTAAACAAATTAAAAAGAAGAGAACCAAGGATGGATCCTTGAGGCACCCCTTGGGTTACTGGTAATAAAGATGATAGAATTAGCAGGATGTTCAGAGTATTAGCTCTACAAGATCAAAATAGTTTAGCTCTAAGAGATCAAAATAGTTTACTTCAATTATATAAAATATACATTTGACCTCATTGGAATACAATAGAACTTTTGTATATGCACTAGGAAACAGCTTCATGTCTTGGAAGCTGTTCAGAAATGGTTCAGTAAAAGAATTCCTTAAGTACATCATCTCAATTATATGGTTAGGTGTCAGGGAATTAAAGCTTTTTTCCTTACATTGCAGACATTTCATAAGTAAAGCAATTTGTACATATAGGGTAGATAATGGTGACATGTTACAAGTGACTTTCAACATTACCACAACTCAAAACATAACAGGTCATAGATATGAAGATTAAATTTCATAATTAACATTAAAAGGACATCTTTACGAACTAAATATGCAACATAAATTATCCCAATGATTTAGAATTGGCTTTCAACTGAGATTAGACTGTCCCCAAATTTGACTTCTTTTAAAGATCAGCTAGACTCCGGGATTGGAAAATGAGGTGTATATCTGCGATGTCAATGTGGCAGTTTTCTTGAATGGCCCTTGGGCCTGAACACTGGAAGAGAACTTATGAATTATCCAACCAAAGAATATCACAACCATCTCAGAATAGTTGCAATGGCCATATTAACATTTTCAAGAGATGTCTGTCCTTCTTTACTATCAGTCTTTTTATTTTCAATTCAATTTTATAATAAATATATGATTTTTCATTCTACTGGTAAATTCTTCCTTGTCCATAGTTATTTTTGTCTCATATATTTCCTTTAAAGTAGATCTTAATTGTTATTCATGTGATACAACCCCTGCTAAACCATCTAAGAGTTTAATTTTATATATGATGAACATAAAAGGAAACTAGAAATCCTAGTTTGCAGAGCTGTCACTTTAATTACATGCAATTAATCCTACCAGTATCATCTTGTTAGACCTGGCAACAGCTATTAGTATCATTAGCAGGATTTTTATTCAAGCACATACAGACAGACATCGCTTACATTTCAACGACTTCTATTTCTCTTATGCAGAGATGTAATAGTGTATGTGTGTGTGTGTGTGTGTGTGTGTGTGTGTGTGTGTGTGTGTGTGTGTGTGTGTGTGTGTGTGTGTGTGTGTGTTTGTTGCCACCTCTTTGACTTCATTTCACTTGTCCATAGATACAATACTGTGAGAGTGTGGCTGTGTGTGTTGACTTCTCATATGTATGAACACCTATGTACCCATATCTGCAGGCATGTACATGCACTTCTGAGTTGGGATCATATATTCATTGCCATTGATATGAAAACCTGCCCTTCATTTTGAATCACAAATTATGTCAAATAATACAAAATACACCATACCTGGAGTTCAAAGCTTCTCCACAGTATCTCCAATTGCTTTCTGTATTTGGTGTCCATACCTTCTCATCTGTTTTGTCTATGTACTGTAACTCCTTAAAATCCTTATAGGCATTCTTTTTTGGGTTGATATATAGAAGCATCCATGATTCATGCTACTTGACAGTGCTAGTTTAGTGCTATAAAATAAATATCCTTCTGGTTAATGGGTGGTTATCAATAGTAATAGTATAATAGTATGCTCCACTCTGTTTCTCAGTATACTAACCACTATAACTGCATCCTGGAGCCAAGTACAGCAGTATCTGTCTATAAGTTATTAAGAAATATATTGTAGTGTATTGAGATTTGTTCCAGTGGTGCATTCAATTGCCTTGATCTACCTGGTTTTGCAGGTGTTTTACTTTTTGTATGTACATGTGTTGATCAGTTAAGTAAAAACATTAGCTAGACAAATACTGCTTGTATTGTGCTGATTTGCTCATTCTCTATAGTTTTCGTTAATAGGAAAAACACTAAATATTAAATAACACTTAACCAGTAAGAGAAAGGAATGCTGTACTTGAGAAACTAAGCTTTAATGCTGCAAGAATTAGCAGAGCAGACAGAGCTGTTGGGCCAAGAATACTTCAGCAGAAAAAAATTGTACCTGAATTCCAAAGGACCTTATGGAAAAGAGCAGAAGCCATCCGGGTAACTGAGCATCCTAACCACCAAGAGGAAAAGAAGCAAGTAATTAAAACATTTAACACCCAAGAACTGTTGACTGCAGAACATACATGAATCAAATTGGAGAGGAGAGTGTGTGCTGGTCTGTGTGAATGAAATGGAAACATTATGTAAACATTAACAGCTTCAGCCTGGCTTAATGGTACACAAAGAGATCGCTTGAAGTGTGCATCCCTGAATGAAACCATTCAGAAAAAAATGTTAGTTCAGCTCGTCTTTACCTTCTGATGACATTTAAAATTGCTGTATCCATAAAGATGGACACTAACAGTGCCCTAACCTGCAGTCTCCAGCGAAGGTGAAAAAGGTACAGACATTGTGCGAACAGACAACTTAATATTAAAAGCTAGGTCACAATTTTTTAAAAATGAAAGCCATATGAAATGCAGAAACGTTGGGAACATTAGCGAGACTGTCACTCAAAAGGTACCAAATGATCTGTAACTAACCAATACCAGTGGCCAGAGGGTGGCCTACAGAGTAACACAGCTGTATACATGGTAAATGAGGAATCCTATGACAATGATGCGGGTTTGGAGAGTTTGGAACTCTATGATGTGGAGGAAGAATGAGACATACCATGTGGCTCATTGCAAAAGTGAATGGCAAAAAGTGAATATGGAACTAGATCACAATAATATTATGTCTGTCATGTCATTGTGAGAGTTTAAGCACTATTTCTAGGATATTAAGCAACTACCTGCAGCGATAGAACAAATTATTAAGAGGGCTGATTCCCTGAGGACAATGCTGGTGACAGTCAAACCTAGCAAAATAAGATTTGTGATTTTTATCTTGCCTATTTTAGCAGTGCAGCACAGTGAATTTGTGAATGGCTGAGGGTATTTAAATTGCACAGAAGGGGTTCCCCCACTATGAAGACTCTGTATTCTGTATTTGATAGACTGTGGGTGTCAACCTGAAGAAGGTGCTGAATAATGTTTCACCTGTACTTTTAGATGGAATTGATGTAATCAGTCATATCAATGGCAAAACAGAGCTGGAATAGAATGTATAATCGAGTTCCTTAAAGCTCACCCCATCCCATATGCTCTCATAAAAAATAAAAGTGAAGGTGGATCACATGTAACTGACCGGAATCCATTAGTTACAGTGGGTACATAACAAAGAAATATGGAACACTGAGGATTTGTGATGATTTTTACTTATAACCTATTGTTACAAAATTAAGAATACACACTGTCCAAAACTCAAAATATTTTTGCAAACATTTTTATTGGTTTCCATGCACTGTGCTGATTTTTAGGTGGGAAAACACTACAGCTACTACCTGAACAAAATACTAACTAGTCTTCTACTTGTAATTATAAATTTTGATTTATTTGTTTTGATTGACAGTGATAAAAGTTGGACACAGTATATCACAATGGTCAACATGCTACAAATATTGAAAGAGTCCCCTCTGACAAGTAATGTCACAGCGAGTTAGTTGCTTAATTTTTTTGCTTTTTTAGGTCCTCCTTCTAAAAACACTATGAAATGTGTCAGTGGGAACACTTAAACAGTGTTTTATATGTATTTTGATTGACGATCATTTTTTTTTTATCCAGTTATTCATGTTATGCAAAAAAAAAAAAAAAAAGCCAGGACTAGCACACCCACCCAGTTACTAAACAAATACACTTAATTACTCATTTCATTTCGGGTTATGGTTATTCCGATATAAATTTCATAGTGGTTAGCTGTGATACTGCTATAACAGCTGCTATGCTGATGATTGCATTAAAAATTATTAGCATTTTATTAGTACCAGCTGAATGTTCTTGGGGGTTGTAATGGGTGGAATTCTATATGACTGCAGATGAAGAAAACACAGGATTATATGTACAAATTGGTTCCAAAGAAAATGTTAGACATTGGAAACAGATTCTTCTAAACTAAAATCTCTGCACACACTGTTCTTGCATAAGAACCCAAGCATTATTTATTGGCTTATCTTACAAAACTGTCATCTGTTTGATAATTAGAAGTGACCATGGGATTTTCTAGATGTAATAAGCATTCCTGCAATTCTTAAGTCATTGCAAGGTTGTCATGCATATTTACATTAAACTGTTCTGAAAAGGAGTAAAAGCCATGAGAATATAACTTTCTACATTAGTAATTGCTTTTAAGAATATGGTCTATATAGCTGTTTATTTTTGCAGGCATATTTTTGAAATAATGTATATTATAAATATGCATTTTAATTACAGGTATAATTTGTGCAAAGCTGTTTGAATTAAAACAGAGTAATGAACCTGAACCATCCTGAACTTTGAAAACACTTTTAAATTTCACCATGGCAAATACTTTACTCCACATTTTCCTGCAGTCCATTATTTATAACTGGTTATTATTGTGACAATTAATTGCTTCATCCTTCATTAAGAAAAGGGAATTTCAACAAAAAAAAGTTGATGTGGGACTGTCTGACTTGAATTACTTCTAAAATATCTACAGAATATCAGCCTGCATTCTATATTGACTACTTGTGTAAAAAACAATACATATGTGATACATGAAGCGTAAGATACTGGTTATTCATCATGGTTCCACATTGAAATTAAAGAATCTACAAAACTATACCTATGCAATACAGGATATTCAATCATTTTATGAAATACTTAGGAGCTGGGGTAACCACCCCATCCCCAAGCTGATGGCAGCTGATGACAGACATGTATTTTCATGTTCTTCCTATCTGCTTCTTACCACTTATGTCATTTGTTACCCTCTTAATATATTTCTTCCTTCTGCCATATTCTTTGCATCCCGTACTTCTAATTAGCTTTTTTCCCAACCAGTATATTTTTTTACCAATATGGCAAATTTGTAACATAAATATTTCTAGCATTTCTAGTTAATAATAATATTATTATTAATAATATTATTTTAGATAGTCATTGTTAATAATCTTACCAGTTTAATTGAAATTTTACCTCTTTTGTTTACTCTTAAGGTTACCACAGTCATAATCTAATACATTATTTGTTTTGATGTCATACAAAAGTACCATTCATATTAAGAATGGCATTTCTTTAACCTGCTACCCTGCAAAGCTCAACTTCCAGCTCCCTGATGATCCAACTAGTTGAGTAAAGCAGGATGGCTACTTATGTCTCAATAAGAATGCAAATGTACTTTTTTTAGGGGAGGCCTATGTGGGAGACTTTGCTCCCATACACCTTTACTTGCAAAGACTAACTCATTGGTTGTGTAAACATGATGTGAGTGTGGGAGAGAAACAATCAGAAAAGAGGACAACAATCATGGCAGTAATAGTGCATTTTCCATCTCAATAAAACAATGCAAACTCAAACAGGAAACTGCAAAACTGACAAGTTGCAGCCTAACAAATTGGTGTTCATCAGATTACATTTCATCAACGTGTAGAACAGCTGTTATAACCACTGTGGCCAGTTTATAGGTTCACGGATAGTTAATAAGCATGCAGTCCAGAAGACCATTAATGAGCCTATCCCAAATTCTCAATTATCCTGAAGCACTGTCTGATTAAGTGACTTGGTGAAGATCATCCAGTAGACAAATGAAGATAGAGGGAATCAAACCATGTACCACAAGAAGTAGCTCATTATCATCTCATAGCCCAAGAAGTAGCTCATTATCATCTCATAGCCCAAGAAGTAGCTCATTATCATCTCATAGCCCAAGAAGTAGCTCATTATCATCTCATAGCCCTAGTCCTCCACAGTAACTACAGAGATGAAGTGGTTGTCATGTTACCAAGGAACCTCAACTTTTTCTTTATGAAATATTGCAGGTTTACTAATTGGTTCATACAATAAGCATAAGCTATAGTGAGCAGCATCTTTTGCATGGACACGTATACAATGTCTGCTTATCCTTCTAGTCTCCCTAGAGAATATGTTTATCAGGTCATTGAAATGGAAACACAAATTTGACAGCCATGCTGAAATTATCTCATTCATCAGTTATAGGATCATAGGCTCATAGGTAAGTACTAGGCTAGCTGCCCTTGCAGGCCATGTTAAGCCTAGCCTATTCCCTTTCTGTGCTCGAAATAACCTGTTCCATTTGGTTATAGACTGGTCTTACCCAATCCATTGTCAGCAATTATATATTACCCCTAATTAAAATTACTAGGATCATACCATAGATAATTTGAGGGGACCGATGCATGCAATAAAGCATTTAGGAGCTGCCTCTGTCCATTAATACTACAGGAGGCAGTGCTGGGGTAAATTTTCTCTTTCCCATCCATAACTCTAAGCTGCAGTTGAATATGGACAGAGAAGAATTTTGTTTTATGTGCATTTGTGATGCTTCTGTGGATTTCCTCTCTACCATATTTTCTGGCAGTCTTTTCCATGAGTTCACAACCTTCACTGTGAAGAAGCATTTTTGGAAATCTGGAGAGTCGTTAATCACCACAACCTGCTGCCTGTACCTTTTCCTTCCACTTTGTCTTCTTCTGACCTTCCTGTTGAGGATTTCTCCTTCCTGTGCCTCCTCACATAATCTTGTTTACAGTCTTGTGTCCCTTAGCTGTTCTCATCTGTGGTGAGAACATGTCCATTTCCACTATTCTGTGGTGACGTCCTTTATATACTATTCAAAGTACCTATATGGCAGTGTTCTACTAGAGCACTTCCAGCAGCCTCATGTCAGTGGTTGTACTGGCAGTGGATACAGAGAGTTAAGGCTGTCAGCTGTAGTTCCTGGGTGTCTTGATTTCCTTAGCCCCTATTTTCCAACTGTATGGTCTTGAGCAAGTAACGTAACTAAACTGTGGTCCCAGGTCAGTCCTGAAAGGAGACTGCATGTTTAGTGATCCTTCTTGATTAACAAATGGGTATAATTATTGCTAATATTACATGTCCCTTGTCTTCACTCTGGAGCTATACACAGTACTTAAACTGTGGTCTGTCACACAGGGTGTAGAGAATTATGTTGAGGTTTTAACCCCCTTCAAGTGGCAGATATTCAATTTCCTCTCATTACGTTTCCCCCTGACTGACTGTCAGAAGTAAAAATCTAAAGATTGCTGTCAAGAATTGAGAAGAACAGTCCTACAGAGTTAGGGTTGCCTCCCTTTCACTATGATGGGGCAGTCACAGATTTGGTATATAGAGATAGCAAGGAATGTGGTGACAGAAGTATGAAGCTCTTACTATGATCCAGGTGACAGGGGGATGATTAGTGGCCCTGGCAATGAAAGAGCCAGGCAGAAAGAAAGAGAAGTGAAGGGGCATGGCCCACTTACCACTTCTGGTGAGAGCAGCATTGCTGATCATTAATGAACAAAGGTTGATGATGGTTCTTGTCCTATGACAAAAACAAAGAAATGAGGTTTGGCTACAAACCAATTTGCCCAGGAACATCTTCAGAAAGGGGTTAGATAAATATATTAGTGGGATTTAAGAGGATGGGGGGGATGAAAGGGTTAAATGGGAGGAGGGATGATTGGGAGGAAATGAGGTAAGGGTGGGAAGCAACTTAAGAGTTTTAGGCAAGTGTAGCTGGGTAAAGAATTACATTTTGGTATGAACTTGCTAAGGGCAAGTGGCGTCTGAGATGACCTGTAGGTATTCCTGGGAAACAGGTAAGCCTTGAGTTACTGGTTAATGTCTGTTGAGGAGGTAGGTGATGTATACAGGTAATTAATTTTTTTTTCTTGGCTTTAGTTGGTTGGGCTTTGAGTTAAACAGAGAAGTCATTTTGGGTTGCAGGATGTTTTGTGATGGTATCTTCCTTGCAAGGCTGTCCTTGTTAGGCTACATGCTTTCAGTGTTAAGCAGGGTGCCAATAACTTTAATATTGGTCGGTAGGGTGTATTTTCCCCTGTCCCCTATAAAGTACATGTCCATGCAGTTTCTGGGTTTGTGTTGGTTGGTAATCTAATGGTTTGAGTAGGAGCTGAGATCGTGCATGTTATAGCTACTCTGTTAGTATTTCAGCATGGGGGATGATTGAGTTCTTCAGGCAGTGGCCTGTGTAAGTTGGTTTTGTTACTCGGGAAGGGAGCTCTGTTTTATATATATATATATATATATATATATATATATATATATATAAAAATGCAAGTAAATTATTACAATGTAATAAGCATTAAAAAAAAAAAAAAACGCTCTGAAGAGGTTTGTCAGCTACCTGGAAGTTAGGGTCATAGTAGGTCTCTATTCCATTGGTACGTAGAGTGATCCTTCTGCTATAGACTCCTTCCTCCTTTCTGGGTAGTTGTTGTTCATGGTGGTAGAATCCTTAGCATTTCCTGTGCTTGTGTGGTTTAGGGTAAGCCACAAGTAGTTTTCACAGGCTTGGAGTTCCTTTGTTCCCAGGTGTACCTGATGCACGCATAGTATGTGCCTAATTATCATGGGGGGGTGCACAATGAATCAAAGTGTATGCTACGTAACAGAACCAAGAGTTTGAAAAGAGCTTATTCTCCTAACTAGTACAGATTTCCATGAATGTAATTGTGAAAGGGGGTGGGTGTACTGCTGCCAGTATTTAACATGTTTTTAAAGAAGTATTTTAGGTGAGTGCCAGGGGTACAGACAGTCTTTTTAACACTCCAGAGTTGCTGTACAGTTCCATTTATGTCTAGGAGCTATAAGTTGTCTGGCAACTTAGGGGATTGGTTCCCTATAGTGGGGATTTTGTCTCTCAATTTGGCAGGTTTTGTTGGAAGAATTTGTGCGCTTCCTTATTCACTGTTATCTCTCATTTAACTGTAAAAAAAAATTTTTAGAAGCCTAATTCAAGTGGTTGTTTTGTTGGTTTGAAAGAAATGAGTGTTCCGATAACGGTTTGCTTGTAGAGCTGGGGGGGGGGGGCTGGTCGGATGACTGAGGTTAAGATGACAGGCTATGCTTTTGAATTTTAATCTTCATGGTTGGATGAATGTTTCCACTCTGGTTCAGTTGGCAGCGTTGTAAGTCATCAGAGTAATTTGAGATGTGTCCTTTCTTTGGCCTTTGTTTCCCAGTTTCAGGTTTTGTCTGGGGGTTCTTGCAGTGAAGGGTGGGGAGAGACTTAGCTTGCTGGAGCTACTTGGCAAATCCACTGTGGTTTAGATCAGAGGATAATGATGGAAGGGCAAACAGAGCATGCTAGTCGAAGGAAGATGAGGAAAGAAAAATGGATAAATCCTGTTATGCTATTGACTTTGTAGTTTGTAAGAGCAGTGTAAAATAATTGGCCCATGTTGATTTGTCAAATTTTTATTTATTCCATAATTTCCAGAATTTTTGCACTTTGATTTGAAAGCTGCCTGCTGGTGAGACGGAGTACTGCAGTGGCTAAGTGATACTGAGCTGTGCTGTTGGGGCGGCCATGTTTTGTGATCCTACAATTATGTACTTAAGTAGGTGTATTGTTTGTGGTTACCTTTTGAGCGTGATGTACTGGGCGACACTTTAATTATAAATGGCATAGAGTGGGCCATTGTTGCCTTATCACAGCAGGAAAGGACTAGGGTGAATTATAATATATGCATGGAGTGCAGCTGTATTGTACTTAATAGAGACAAATTAGCATTGGCATACTGTGATGTCTTTTTCCCTCTCTGCCTGTGGTACTGGGACATAATGATAGTGTTTCATGATTTTCTGTTTTCACTGAAGGGGAGACATAAGCTGGCTTGCTGGAACTACTTGGCAAATCATTTGGGGTTCAACTCGAGGGGTATTGACCATACTTCATAACGGGCATATTTTGGTCATTTTTGCATATATTGTGGTTTTCTGGCAGATCAGTGACAAACTGTTGCAGATCCAAGTTAGAAAATGACAGACACTTGAGTTTCAGACTTCATACCTCACAGGAAATTCAGGTTAATGCAAAACTTGGTATGCTATTGATTTTTGAGCTTGTAAAGCATTATAAACTGTCCCCTTTTAGATCCGTTCTTAGTTTTGGGGCCTTTGTCAGTTGCAGGAAGTATACTGGTAGTGCTACACATGGTCACATCATGTACCTTGCCCGAGGTCGGTGCCCACATAAGTGCTTCAGTACGTGGTGTAGTGAGTAATGACATACCACTAATTAGGCGTCAATTGCGTCTTTACAATTGGGACTGAATTGGAGCACGAATGACTGTGCAAACTACTAGTAGTGGGGAATCATTAAGTGGTGGGTGTGTGTTGGCTTGCTTCCCCCCCATGGCACATACGTATGGTAGATGGTCTGGAAATCAGGGTGTTGTGGGTTGGAAAATCAGCATGTCCTATGTTGGGTCACAGTGCTTCTGCGGTGGGGACACTCCATTGATGGGGGCATTTGGTGACATGTCAGTAACTGTCAATGAGAAAAATGGGCAAAGTTGGGTAGATTATTGAATGGATGGTTGGGAGGTATGTATCATTGAGAATGCAGACTGGCTGGGAGGGTTGCCTGCTGGGCATTTCAGTTATCCTTCGGGAGAGGTTACCTGCAGATTCTGGGAGGTTGCCAGGATCCATACAGTGACCCATGGTAGGTGGCTTAATGTGATCATTTCCAAGATATGCCCCTCCTTTTTGGAATATTTATTGTGGATATCAGTTAGAATTTTAACATGGAATATGTGAAGGACTTTTAAGGAGGAACTTTGCGGTGCAAGAACTTTCATGACCTGAATGAGATCAGTTCTCAAGATGAGGTCATGGGAGAAGTATGGGTAAGTTAGTGAGGTATTCTATGCCCTCTTTTATGTATACTGAATTTCACTGTGGTGTTCATGTTGCTGTTACATCACTGGTGATATATATATATATATATATATATATATATATATATATATATATATATATATATATATATATATATATATATATATATATATATATATATATATATATATATATATATATATATATATATCTGTAGGTTTTCTACAGGTGTTGTAGTCATAATTTCATGAGGTTGGTCTCATGCTGAGAGCATGGTTAGTTGAGTTGCACACTTGACAAGGTTCAATAACGTAACTGCATCTTGTTCAGATATTTAGTTTTGGATGGTTGAGTAGATAGAGAGTGCGAAGATGGAAAGAATTTGGCTATGGGCAAAGTGAGGTTTTGTTGTGGGGAGGACTTAGTTGAGGGTACTGTAGTTACATGGGTGACTAGGTTACCTTGATTTACTGAATATTGATCGGTGGTTTATTGGTCAAGGGTTGAAGTAGGCTGATAGCTATGATGTTTGACAGGCACTATTTATTAAGCTAGGCTTCTGTTGCAGGGGGTTTTGTCAGGAGATGGAGGCTCATGAGATTATAGTTTATGAGGCTGTTTATGTGATGGAGGTATTTTAATCATTCAGAAGGTGGTTTGTTGGTCAGCAAATGCTAGGCAGGTTATTTTATTTTCTGCTTATATTGTATAGTGGGTCTTTGGGAAGGAAATTTTAATTTTGGTTATTGCATATAGGATATGGTACACTGAATGATGCTTGGCTTAGTCCTACTTTTATGGGTGGATAGGTCTGACAAATTTTGGGATGAGGGAGAGGGAACAGCTTGGTCAGGCTGATGGGTGGAGAAGAGGGACAGGCTTGCCCTCTTCTGTCCCCCCTCTGATGTTTGGATGTTTCATTTCAATGAGTTGGGAGAGGAAAGTGACCAGTTGGAGGCTGCTTGATAAATAAGCAAGTGGAAGTAAGGATGTTGCTTATTTGGCTGGAGGTGTAATTCAATAAATGGGTTCTGAAGTGAGTTGTTGGAAGCTGCTTCATAAGTAAAGTAAGTGAATAGTGGCATGGACACTGCTTACTGGGTCAGGATGAGTAAGGTCAGGCTACATTGTCCTGACTTACTTGGTTGGATGTGTTATTCAATAAATGGGATATGAAGTGAGTTGTTGGACACTGCTTCATAAGTAAAGTAAGTGAGTGGAGGTATGGACATCGCTTACTGGGTCAGGATAAATAAGGTCACGCTGTCCTGATTAACATTTCATGGATGTTTATGCTGTGATAAAAATCAACAATGCTATGTTCATTTGTAATTAACAAATATTGATTATCAACGTTGTTATTGAAGTTTAATAAAGGTAGTCAAATATCATTCGGTGTGATGTGTTTATTGAAATGGACTTTTCCACAGGTTGTCTGGCAGCTTCAGTGGCATAACTGTGTAAGGCTCTGTTTATTAGACAGTTGCTGAGCTATGCATGGCTTAGAATCCTGCCATGGGGATTTCTTTTTATTGATTTCTACTGCTGTGATAATGTGAAATATGTGTTGGTGACACCTGTCCTGTGAAAGCTATGTGCTATGTCTTAGTAATGCTCCGACAAGTGACTTTTAACATTTTGCAAACTGACTTAAGCACAGCACACAAATACTCAAAAGACTGGGATATTACAATAAAATAAAAACAAATATTCAAATGCTGTGCAACGGTTTGCATAGAGTAAGACTGACAAATAGAGGTGGATAACAGTAACTGATAATCATGGGTGCCAGAACCATAGAGCCAGGGGGAGGGCCCCCCCCCCACTTTTACAGCTGCAAGACCTGTCAGGAAAAATTAATGGTGTAGTTTTCACACTAATGTGAATTTGTGTGGAGAAGCTAAACTAGCTGTTCTTGTTCTCTTATTGCTCTGTGTTACAGGAGTTATGCTGCCACTGTTCTGTTGGTGCTGCCAGAGTCATGCCCGTAAGGAGAGTTTTGTTCTTTTATTTGCAGGAGTTATGCTGCTCCCACACACGCATGTGTTTGTGTGTAAAATGCCCCAGTTAGGTGTACCTGGTGGTTAGTGTTACTCAGGCTCAAACAAGAGCCTGAATTATCTACCCATACCACCATTTGTGATTCAGGGAGTTGAGTTCATAGCTTTCCACTGTCCAGATTTTCACAGAATATTTGGCTCATACTTTTGGTCTGTTCCTCTTAAAATTTGTGTTTTTCTGGCGCATCAATGAGAACTGAATTCACTAAATAATGATAGCTCTTTAAGTTTCAGTCTTCCTATCTTTCAGGAAACACATGGTAACACAAAATACTTTATTTTAGCAACATTCTAAGATTATACAATCAATATTTAAATTGTGTCCCTGGTTTTGGGCCTTTGCCCCCCCCCCAAAATAAATTTTGGGTTTTTCCAGACTTCTTGTGCTGCGAAGTTGAGAGATTTAGTTGATCGTCAAGTGGATTTTACAAGGAGCTAAGAGTTCTAGGGGAAGAGATGTTTAATTCTACTTATGATACATTGTTTGCATTGTTAGTAGCACAACAGGTAGTATACTTGCTTTTGATGCAGAAGGCTGTGGTTTCTACTCCCACATTATGCAGATGGATCGCTGATACTGTACTGTGTTGTACTTTAATGGGAGTGGATGCTGCAGTCCTATGAATGTCCTCCTTTGGAGGAGTTGCTTAGTAACTGTGAACCCGTTATCAGTTTGCCATCCATTCCCCATTGCAAAATTACTAGCTTATCATTTCTTAATGTAGCATAGGCAATTTATTCTTCAAGGGCAACAGGCACTTTATTTGTTGATGAAACAATTAAATATAAAGTTGTTTGCTAGCAGCAACATCTTCATTAGTTACAGATCCCTTTAATGTGAAATTATTTAATAACTTTATTCTGCAGAGATTTTGCATATTTACTAATATTGGTGGATTGTAATAACAGACGTTTGAGTGGCCTTTTATGGTTGAAATTTTCTGAAATGGGTAGTTTTGTCCTTATTGATTCATACATTTTGTTTCATTGCTCACTAGAAGACTGTTCCAAACTACAAATTTAAAACACATTCTAACAAGTTGTGCTGTATTATACAAGGAATATAATTTAATACAATCAGGTTAATGCAATCAGGAAGGTGAATCCAAGAACTTATACATGTATGACTGCTCGCTCAAGGGATGCAGGAGGTCATAATAGGGGAAGAGACCATTCACCAATGGTGTCCCCCAGGGTTCGGTGCTGAGACTTTTTCTGTTTGGCATATACATCTCAAAAGTAAATGGAGATATCAAAGGGCTTTAGCCAACTAAGTTTGAGATGACTGAAAGCTAGGAGCAGTTACTGAATCCCTAAATGACTTAACCGTCATATAGGAAGGTTTGTCCCAATCAATAACTGGTGCCAGAATCATGAATTGAAACTAAACTCAAAGAAATACATTAGTATATCCTTTGGGAAGTCATCTACTCCAGGGAACTACCAAACTGACAATGTCCCCTGAGAAGTGACCCAGTTGTTTGGCATTTGGGAACTTGTATGTATAGTGACCTAACTTTTGACCAACATGTGCCCAGAGTCATAAGGAAGTCTTTCTATACTACACAGCTTATAAACAAATTGATTGTGGCTAGATCTAGAGATGTTATTGTCCCCCTTTACAAAGCGCACATTAGGTCAGTTATTTTGTATAATGCCCACTTTGGCATGTATCTGTCCAGACTCATGCAACAATTGGAATACCCACAGAAATACCTTACTAAAAGGATACAAGTCCTAAACAGCAGGTCTTGCATGGACCACGTCCAAGATTTATTACTATACTCGGTATCCTACAGAGAGCTTAGAGGTGATGTGTCTGGCATACAAGGCATCTTCTGACCTAATACAGATGGACCTGCTGAACATCAGCCAGTCAAATGGCATCAGAAATACTCAGTCCGGGAATCTAAACTGAATGTTGTGGAGAGATGGATATATATCCAGAACAGACTATCCATTCAAGTAAAACAAAGCTCATCCCTGTCCATATACAAATGCAACTTGGATCTAAGGATTAGTAACAGAAAATGTACTCCAGGATTACCCGTCATGCCACTAATGGATAGAGGCAGTTCCTAAATACTGCATCCCTTACACGAGGTCCCCTCAAATTATCCACAGTGTGGTCACATTTATTCTCACTAGGGCTAATATACAATTATCAGCCATGGGATAGGTAAGACCAATCAAAAAGTTAAATCAAGCACCAAAATGGAAATTGGTTAAGCTTAAAATGCCCTCCAAGTGAACCTATGTTGTGGTAGTAAACAGTTTTAAAAAATTGCCCTTTTTAGATCACTAAGTGTCCCTGTCACCCCCCCCCCCCCTTGGTCTTCAACAGCTTCCAGCGCCTCTGTTGATAGTTACCATATCATGGCAAAAACTGAAGAGAAATCTTTCAGCTGAGCTAATGATTTAGTGACCATTGCAAGAGTGAGCTTAAACTTGATGCATGATAGATGGAAAGTGATAATACTACAACCACAGGTTAGCATTACTATTTTACTGTAACAATGTCTATGTCTCATTGTACGCTACTTGTGATTGTATCTCCTAAGGGCTTAAGACTGTTTAACATTGCTCAGTAAGCATTTTCAGTATAGCAGCAAAAACACTGCAATGTGAAAATGTAATAAAATTTACCCTGTGGCATGTGTAGGTACTAGGCAGGCCAAGAGAATCAGAGGGAGGTAGTCAATTTCAGAACTTCAAAGGATGCGGAAAGGAATGAAGTGTTGCTGGAGACAGAAGTACCTAGTCTGTCATCTTGCCACAGGCTCAACTATCACTAGGAAAAGCTATTTAGAAAATGGATGGCTGGATAGAGAGACAAAAGGTACCATTATATGTCAAAAGTAATTCAAACCTTTTCAGAAGCTAGCTTATCTGTGGGTAGGTCATGGCTCGTATACTGCCTTATAAAGCTGTTATTTTAGCAGTATCAAAAGGTCAAGATGATTGTTAGATAACTTGGCAGATCAATTAGTAATACTTTGCATAACCTGATTTAATAATATGATGAAGTTGCTTAGTTTGTCTTGACTTTCTGTTTTCATCAACTACACTAGATTTTAGAAGTCATTCTTAAAAACATGCAAGTCTGGCTGATGCAATATGCATAGTCAGGAATAAGCCACACCCAGAAATATACATAGTGGTAGTGAATGGTGAGTCGGCTGGTTTGTGGACATCTTTCAGAAGGCAAATGGCTAAGAATTCTATACTCTGCAGTCACTTCTTCAATATGCTTTATAACCCTATGCAACAGGGCTTCCACAGATTCTGAAAAGTGGAAAACCATCAATTTTTTTTATATTATTCTGGGTTTCCCAAATTCCAATCCTAAATCAATAAAAAAACCGCTTGAAAAATGTTTTCGTAATTAATTTTGCATATTCTAAAAATATATATATATCTGGGGGAATAACATTTTTCTTCTAATTGCTGCTCTTATAATTGCAACTAACTTCATCTTATTCCATCCTCTCTCTATCCCAATATTATTTGATCTGCAGTTGATTTTAGTTGTTTATAAAAAAAATCCTATTTTCAGGAGAATGTAATCCCCAGAGATTTTTTCCTTTTTCTCTTGTCCTTGTCCTGTCCTATCAGCATTGAAAGAAAAAAAGGTGTGTGTGTCTTTAATTTTAATTTTTTTTTTTTTTTTTTTTTAGCTTATTTGAAATCTCTCAAAAGATATTCAGCAAATATTTTTTTTTTATCGTACACAGGTGGGGTACATATTAATATAAAATCATCTGCAAAGGCAGCCAACCCAACCTTTATCCCATACAGAACTGGAGAATTATAGAATACATTTAAGTACAGATAACAGCCCATGGCAGATAATTTTTTTATTTTTAATTTGTAACCTATTCGTGATTTATAAATAAATTAATATATGCATTATATTATTATTATTGTATAGTACTTTAAAAAACAAACAAATTGGGGTATATAAAAATATAATATGTCAAATAATAAAAAAAAAAAATTAACCTATCAAATGCTTTCTGAGCATCAATTATTAGGCATATGTTCTCTGATATATATAATTTTTTTTATTTTTTTTCTCTACTCGCCAGAATAGATGTCATGATTTCATGTCGATATTCAAAAGAGATGGGGTAATTATCAGGATTTTTTTTTTTGGGATCACCTTTCAATATGAGAGAGAGCTGTCTTGAAGCATTAAAATGAGGATCATTATAATATTCCACATAATATAATTAAAAGTCTGAGCCAATACATTGCTCAAATTCTCACTAATTTTACTTTTTTTTTTGTTAAAAAAGTGACAGTTTTATTATGAAGTAGAAACAGTTTTTTCTGACACCTAAATAACTCAGTTTCTGTCTGTTTGTTATATAGTTCCTCATCAGATCTTGATCCAACTTGAATTTTTTTTCTAAATCTAATTGAGATTTATTTTTGCAATTTTTATAACAAGTAGCTTTTGAATAAAGGGTCAAACAGTTTGAAATCAGTTTTCAATTCATTCAGCAAATGGCTAAGAATTCTGTACTTGAACACAACTAACGTCAGTGGCAGATGAGATTAAATGTGTGTAAACCCCTTGGACTCAATGGGACAATTTATATCAAAAGTTTCCCTTTTCCCTAGGCCTCTAAAACATCAGTACTACTATTTAACGATTCAGCTGATACTAAAAAGGGCTGCCTTATAGGAACACATCCATTAAGACTACTATAACCAGGATTTGCATGGACCATTCATCGTAACATCCACAGATATGATGGGTGAATTCCCACTTCAGATTAGTCTGGTAATGTGCAATAATGTAGTATGGGAAACAAAAGAAACATAAGCAGTTTCACTCAGGAACTTGGACAATTAGAGTACTCATAAAATAGTGACTAATATTTGCAGTGTTATTTTCAGTTCTATTTCAGGATTCTCATAAGATTGTTTTCCTGAACTACCCTACTACTGTCCAAGCAGTACTCTTTTGGACACTGCCCACAGCCCCACACCCCCACAGATAGCACCTAATCTACTAGGTGCATAGTAGTAACACAGGTAAGTGCTTACTTTTGTTTTTCTTGTTTCTTTTCCCCTTCGTACTCCTACCCTCCACTCCGTTTTTTCACCTACCCTAAGGGATTGTTTTCCCCTCATAGGGGGGACCTGTTGCCTAGGTCGCCTTAAACCTTACAGATAAGTTAATGTTTTCATTTTTATTACCTAACATCTTTCTTATCTATGCACTAACTTTGTTCTTTTACCCTTTCTAATTAAAGATCCGCTAAAATCCCATGCCTCTCCCCCCACATATGCCTTTACCTTGCTTCCATCCTGTTTGATTTTCAGTCTTATTGGATTATGTGATTTTGCATATATAAACTTATATTATGCTGCTGTTGTTTGCACATTTTGTAATGGCTTGTAGATTTTTGCTATTATACTCTTTTCAGATAGTTTTCTTACCTAGTTGGTATTTTGTAATTTTAATTCATTTTAAATTAACAAGAAGCATGCTGTCACATCTCAACAATTTATATCGGTTTGGTATCATAAATGGGACTTTGTTTACTAAGACTCCTTCTCATTAGTCACATCATGTCTTCTACGCAGACCTACACAATTTTTTGCCATACTCTTGAGGGTCCACCCTCACAGTCACTTGATTTGATGAAGCCCGGCACCTTGGTAAAAGCACATAACTCCCCACTCTGAACAAGCTACATATTTCTTTCCATTTCACATTTAGGGGCCAAAATCAGTTCCCATTACCTCTTCCATTTCTTCCTTACCTCCCAGCCTCACTCCCTTCAGAATGACCCCAACTTCTGCCTCCCCCCACTCATAACCTGACTGACAACCACATCATACTTTTTTGTTGAGGAGTGGGAAGTTACTTTGTACCCACAGTGCTGTATTGTAGCATGAATACTGATCTGAAGTCTTGAAAATAGTTTAGTACACAAACACACTTATCTTTCACTTTAGTGTCTCAATAAAGTTTCCTTTGGGTTCATCCAAACTCCAAGTTTATTTATTTTTATTCATTCAGTGATATGGCCACTGAGGCTTATTGCACAGTTAGGGTCTAACAACCATTTTTTCTGTTTTTTCTTAAAAATGTTGTGCTTCTTAGTAATTCTATTTAACATATTATATTGCCTTAGTCAAAGTCAAACATTATGTTTTTCTGTTTTGTTTTCTTAAAAATGTTGTACTCCTTAGTGACTCAATTAACCCATTATGTTGCAGTAACCAAAGTCAAAGATTATGCTGATCACAGTTGTTTTTTTAATTCAAAAACCATTACTTGAATATCATCTTCGTCTTTATTTAATATTGAATATTTAATTTTAATTAAATTGCTAAATTCTGAAGTAACTGGTATCCATTCCTAAATAGTCATGCAAACCACAAGTGAACTGAAATGAGTTGTTAAATAAGGGGTATAGCCTTTTATTGGCATTCCTTTTGTTGCACTGCCAACAACAGTTTTAAGTCACTAGAATACTTTTTTCTTTTTAGAGTAATTATTTTTTTTAATTTTTCTCACTTTAAATAAAACCATAACATCATGCTTCTACCATGATGTCAATATTGGCTAAATCTAAATTTTAAATCAACAGCAGACTGCAGTTTTTCTGTCCAGCAAACATTATGGTCAAAGTGAAACACAGGTATGCTTGATGTCATGGTGCAGTTTGTGGCCAAGGCATGCAATGCATTCACAGAATCAAAGCAGAAAAGACGTTATGGATTTATTACATGTTTCAGCAAGTTTACTTTTCTAAATTACCATTCTGTCATTATTTATATTTTGGGGGCTACCGGACAATTTACATCCAGGAAAAGTGTTGTTACGCCCCCAACAATAACCCACAATCAATCTTTCTAAATCTTCTCCTTAGACCGGGTCTTCTGTTCTCTCCTTCTCTTCATCCTGCATTCCTCTTTTTCTTCCTATAACTACCCTTTTCATTTTCTCCCTGTGTACATATCTTTACTTTAGCTGGTTCTGTCAAATTTCTGTCACTCAACAGACACATGGGCTGACTTTTATTTACAGAGATGTTACAATCTTGTACGCCACACTGAGGTAGACATTCCAATGCAATTTCATTCACATTGATAGCATTGTTGTCCATGTCTGCTATTAATTAGACCCATCTGAACAATATCAAAATATGCTCAAACTATTGCTCATACTGATGACAATTACATATTTCATACTGTTTTTCTGACAGCCAACAACTATTCATAGGGTCATGCATGCATGAAGTAAGCAAAAGTGTAATAAACAGGCACATAATATTCTCTTTCAAAATACTTATGCGTAGTCAGTATAAGTGAACTGCCATTTACATGATTATGATACCTGCACAGTAAATTAAAGTGCATGAACAAAACTTAAACATACTTGAGTCAACACTAGCCCAAAGACGATTATTCACATGCAATGCACAACCCAGAAACCATTGCCTATTCATAAGTTAAATTATGATTTGTTATGGTGGTCTGCATAGTACACACAACCTGCCTCAGTTTTAATGCGGTACAAAATAATCATAAAATACCATTTAATGATAACTTATCTCCTTGTTCAACACAGCAAAATACATCAGCAAAAGTCACTCATTACTTACTGACAAAAACAAAATAATGTATCTTGTTAGCTGCAAATAAACAACTGTCTAAATACATTTTATGTCTCAATTTAAAATTTCTAGTCAATTATAATATCACATGGAGTCGGTTGACAAATGAAAGAAGTGATTAGGTAGAAAGATCAAGTTTTAGAGTTTTGTGGGCCTTTAGCATAAAACAGTTACTTACGTAGGCCACTGCAGAATGCCAAAAGTAGGTAGCATAACCATTATAGAATTAAAATGTCAGGTGTTCCTAACAAATTAACAACTTCTGCGGTGACAGTCATGTTAACAAAATTAGAGATTTGACACATGATTAAGTATGTTAGGGAATTTCAACAGGATTACAAGAGCTGTGGGAGCCTTCAGAACTGACAAAGTGAAGAAACCGGCAACATAATTAATAAAAGGAAAACCTGATAAAGATGAATAGGAACTCAGAATCCAGACAAATTAAGAGATTCAGTGAATCCCAGAAGAACTGGAATTTTGCAGCAGGAATGAAAATGCCAGATGATCTTAGTAGAATTAAAAGAATCAGGAGGTCAAATAACATAAACAAAATTAAAAGGTTTCAGATGCATTAGCAGAGTCAGTGTGCACATTAGCTAAATTAAAGAACTCAGTAAGTTCTTACTAGCATTAAAGGAATCAAGTCTTCTGATAAAATTAAGAACCAGGTGTGCACATTTGTTGCAATGGAAAGAATATTCCTACTTGCAAGGTTTACCAGGTTAGGGTGCCCCATAAGTTGTAATAGACTTGTGAATTCAGAACAGACTTGCTGAACCCATGAAGCTTGACACATAGCCCCCTAGATAATCTGTCCCTTGTTCTGACAATATGAAACACTTGTTTAGTACAACCTGAGGTGCATCTGAATTTTAAAGGAACAGGAGCAGTGCTAGTCACCCCATTATAATAATCATCATTCTCCATCTGACCTATTAACTATGCAAAAAATAATGCACAGGCTTCTGTTATTTTGACAAGCTGTTAACAAAACTGCAAAAGTAAGTTAACCAATGAGCACAAGGTCCAATTACAACAGAGTTCAAAAATGCCTAAAACCTGCTACGGACTGGAATGTTGTGTAGTGTTACCTATCTATCTCTGCAGACTGATGAGAATGAAATCAGTAATTACCTATACATTTCACAGCAAACACCTTATTTCAGAATGCACCAGCTTCAATCAAAGGAGTTACTCAATACGTTTTGTAGTAACTAAACAAAGGATAATCTTAGTAAAATGTTTTACCCACCCACCAATATGGCTACTCGTGATATCTACATTATAAGAGCTATAATATAAATAAGAAATGAGGCAGTTATGTTTAAATTGTTCAATGCTTTGTTAATGCCAGCATTCAGATCTCTTTCCTCCAGTGATGTTGTTTTAATAAAAAACAAAAAAATGAGAAATAGCCATATATATAGATGACATATCTCATTCAGATGCAGTTTAGTTATTGCGAAAAAATCTGCTGTAATACTAATATAGTTTTAATATCTGCTTATAAAATTTTAACTGATATATCTACAAAATAATTCATACTGAATCTAATGGTAATATAAGAGTAAAACAATCTTATCCGGGTTACTGGCAGATGTTAGTTGGCAAAATCAAGAGGAGGATATAAAAGAGTAGATAATCAACCAGTCCACTGTTAGTAGAATGCTACATATCTCTGCTATAGCTTACACCTCAAAATATATTCATTTGCATGACTTTTGTTTTCGAACTGCATGAGATCTGTAATATTTCAGAAAATATTTTTATAAATACTAGCCACTTTTAGTTTCAATGCAATCCTTGAAAAATACCCAAATATAGCTCTCTATCAGAAGAGTGAGACTTTATTTTGTGAGTTCAAATGCTTTGTAAATAAATATGTAATTTCAAAGCAGCCACATATACACAGATGCACAAATTCCAGGTTGAAATAAGGTCAGGTTATAAGGATATAAAAACTTTAGAACAACATCTTGCCAGAAAGCTATGAGGGTAGCTGCATATGTACAAAACAACATATAAATAACTACTTAAACAAAGAAACTACAAGACACCAGAGAAAAACAGCCCTAATAGATAATCTGTGAGATAGAAAAGGATGACATGTTTTGAGTAAACATCATTTTACAAATGCCTATATCAACATAATGGAAGGGATATTTAAATTATAGAGTGAACCATTGCTATAACAGAAAAGAGAGAAACCCATTGAGTGGAGATTTTCTGACTGGAGTCCTGAATAAGCTGACTTAGCTGAAACACCATTAACATGATTACATTAGCAACATTAAAGAATGCAACAATTCATCTGGACACTGTACATTTTCATAATTTAGGACCACAATCTTTCATTCATTCATCTACCTCTCTGTCCTAGTATCTGTTCAATGGACTCCCCTGTCTACCATTTCTTTCTGTAAGCATGGCACCCTCACCTTGCTTTCCTCTGTGACGACAAAATCCATCCATCCACCCATCCTCAACCCCTTTTCCCATTTTGCACATGGGGTCGGGGTGTCACTTTAGCAGTAAATGCAAACTCTTTAGTCAATACCTCTGTTTTGTTTTTCCATAGTCTACTGTAATCTCTCTCTCTCAGCCATCTTTGCTCAGCTGGGTGAGATCTGTCTCTCCCTCTCTTCATCCCGCCTGCTATATTCCTGCAGAAGTCTTTGCTGACCCTTTTGATTGTTTCTGCTAAATCTTTTTCAGCTTGTGACTTTGCTGCCTTTCTATTTTTTCCTTGCAATGTGCCATGTTTACTTCCCCTGCCTCTCCTTCACACTTCTTGGATATCTTATGCTCAGTTGCTAGCCCCATCTTTCTGAGTAGCCACATTGGCCTTTCCCACTTTTTTGTCTTTCTGCTCCTTCCTTAAAGCCAAGTTCATAGCCGCAAGTTCTGCATTCCTGATCTTTGCGTACAGCTTACTTACTCCCTCCCTTTGCCCTACTCAGCTTTACCCTCTTCTGCAACTCATCATAATCCATGTCAAAAAAATCCACAATATTGTCTTTGTCCTTGTGTGTATGAACTTACAATTTAAAGAAATATTCATATCTCTGGAACCATGAGTGTTACTAGAAAACTGTAAAAGGGAAACTATTCAAGATAAATTAATCTTTACATTTGTGACATTCATTCAGTTTGATACTTTAAACTGGATTTTATAAGCCAAAATAAAGGCAGTGACTATTAATTTTGTAATGTTGTACAAACAACTTATGATATCGCAGTAACTATTCAAGCAAGACACATACTGCCAGTAGGATTTTCTTCATACAGATGTGAGCTTTCATATGAGGCTATGCAGTCTTGTGTTATCTGAATGTTGAGATATTTAGATAAATATGAAAATTATTACAATAGAAACACACAGTATACAAATAATATTCAATATCTCTTTGTCTGCATTAGACAGAGGTCAAACATCAATACACTTGTGTTTGCCACAATGTATGCTTTAAGATGAAATTTTCTGATACCTTGTATGTAGCACGGGTTTGGAATTATTAATGCAAATATGAACAAGAAATATTTCATGCCTAGAAGTGTCACTAGGACTTAACTGCAGAAAAGCCTGGAGGTGCTCTCAGCTGTAATGACTTAACAGACCTTTTTTCTCAAGACATATAGATGCAGCAATCAACCAATAGGGGTACTGTGAAAATAGGAATTTGCTGCAACTTATAAGGGGAAAAGACAGAGTAAAAGTAAAATAGCTAAAATACATAATAAAAAGTGACAAAACCAACACAGAGTAAGCAAAAGCATTAAAACATCACATATACCCCCCCCACCCGATGCCTCTGAAGTTTCCTCAAATTTTCTTTATGGATGACATTGAAAACTGTTGCTTGCTTCCTGGATCACAGATATGAATGTGCTGTATTTAAACAGTACACCCTGGCTATCCTTGAGGATGGTTAAAACCTGAGACAGTCACTTCATTTTTAAATGGGGTTGGGGGTTGGCATAATGGTTAAGGAGTTTACTTCATAGACAATAGATACAGAGTTGATTCTCACCTTTGAAAGAGAAATTTGTCTAGGCTTAAAAGACCCACAATGGACAGCTAGCCTGGTAGTTATCTGTGAACCTGTGAAATCTAGAGACCCAATCAGTGCAGATTTTTGCTTCCATATATGCATTGGAGAGGTCAACTTTTGTAGACCAAGGTTATGAACTGGGTGCAGGGTTGCATAAAATGGAGGCCTTAATATTCACTAGCATTATTTCTGATAACAACGGAGTGGGATCATAGGAAAAATCCAGATAAATGAAGGGTCGTAATTTCCTTCTCCAAAATGAAAACCCAGTAATGTTTGGGTGAAATTGTCACCAATAATCTAGTGGTGTGGTAGTTCCATTAAGTCTAATAAGCAAGTGTTTGCCCTTGTGTGGCTATACATGACCACGGTACCTATTCACTGTGATATTAAGTGTAAAGCTGAAGTCTTTCCCAAACTATAAGGTGATTCCCACATAACAGCAATGTAATCCCTCTCTGCAAAGTGCATCAGAGTTTGTTGCATGTACGTTCACCCAAATTACATGTTCAGGTGGGTGGTCCCCTACTAACCTTCTCTACTTGTCAAAGATTTTGTAAAGTGTCTTCTAATACATTTATATAAAAGTATGGTGATATTTCTAGCTGATGAGTTTACAGATTACTTGTGCACACACTTGTTCTTCAATTTGCCTCCCTCCTACATCTTCAATCTGGTTTCCAAAAGAAAAGCAATATCATCACATTGTCTTCTGAGGTATGGCAACATGGGATTCCTCACCTTGCTTGCTAAACACCTTTCCCTTACATTGAAACATAGCCGTTTTACATAATTCATCTAAAATAAGTTAAAATTAAGCCTCATAATAGTTCAGTAATGTGCTGGAAGAGCCCAGGTCTTGGACTCTAAACCTTATTACCATAGTAAACTAATATAGAATGTTTAGCAACGTAACAAGGAAATTTTAGTGGAAAATAAAAAAAAAAAACAGGTCTTCCTATAGCCTTGTGCATCTCATAAAATAAGGAGTAGGAATTCTGAAGGATAACAACTTTCAAGGAGGTGTAACATTAGAAATCTGGGCGAGAATCTGCTGTAAATACTGTAAATCAATGTGCCTATTACCACACATGGACTATTGTGTTTCAGCAAAAAGAAAAAATGCGAAACTAACATAACAAAACAAATATAACCATTTTATCAGCTATTGGTAACAGAAACAATTGTAAAAGAATAGAAGAGTGCAACAAATGTTTGCTATCAACATCTAACCAGCTCAAGGTTACTTAAATATTTATGTCTGAATCTAATAATTCACTAAATTCATATAAATTGTGAATTTTAAAAAGTAAACAATTGGTCCACTTGTCTGCAAACTGTTACATGATTCAGCAGTATGGTGACAGAACCTATATTCATTAATTTCCAATGGAGCTTGCTGTAGAAATAGAAGACAGTTGCATCACTCACTGATATGCTTTTCTGGTTTTGGATGGCCAATGTATGACAGCGCAAAGATATGGTATATAATATTGTCAGCACCATAAGAATGATGAAAGTCCTCTGAGCATTTACTACTAGAACAAATTCGCAGTAAATATATTTCAGTATTTACATAATAAACTGCAGCTTTCCACTGTGGACATTTATGGAGCTCAGCCCTATGTTATGCATGAATTTTATATTGCCACTGAACTGTGTATCTGGTGGATGACTCAAAATAATTAATCAGTCAGGGAGATTCAATAAACCCTACATGGTCATTTTGCACTGTATGCACACAAGGTAACAATGAAATTTAGATTCAGTAAGTGGCGGGCACCGGCGTGCATCCTTGCACAAACAAGGTAAACACCGTAGTATGCTAATTACAGCATAAGCAGCTGAATTGCATGCTAATCAACCAATCTGACACAGTGGAGCTATTCATAGGTTCATAGGTTTATAGGTTTATACTAGGCAATCTGCCCTAGGGCATTTATAAGCCTAGCCAGAGTGTGTTTGGCTTTCGCCACCCATTTTAAATTAATTTTGCTATGCCCTTTTTCGAGGTTAGTATACTGTGCCTCTGTCTAACAGTGACACAGAAGTGATACCCGGAGTAAACCTTCGATCTCCCATCCACTCATCAAGATTCCTCTTGAAGAGAGTCAATGAGGGACTCTGCCTAACCTGGTCTGGGATTTTATTCCAGAGTGAAGGGATCCTCTGGGTTATGAATCTGTCCCTCCAGCATGTCCTATTTATTTCAGTGCTGAGGTTCAAATCTCTCGAGCACATAGCTCGATGGGATTTGGATTTTCTGAGTTGCAGCATGTCCATTAATTCTGGGTTGGACATGGCTTTATAAATCAGGCACAGATCGCCTCTGAGCAGGCGGTATGCCACTGAGTAGAGCTGGAGTTTCTTTAACCAGGCAGCATATGGCATCTATTTGAGCTCTTTAATCCTCTTGGTGAGGTACTTTTGGGGTCTTTCCAGTTGCTGCAGGTGGCTGGTAAGGTACATCCCAAAAGGGGCATTGTACTCAATTATGGGCCTAATGAGGGATGAGTAAAGAGGCACGATGACCTCCCCTGATCTAGATGTGAATCCCTTCATGATTAGGTGGGCTATATAAAATGTTTTTCTAACCACTTTGGCCACATGGTTGTCAAATGAGAGATTGCTATCAACTTGGGTCCCCAGGTCCCTAATTACTTCTTCTGTACTTAATGGTTACCACCTATGTGGTAATTTGGGGGCACTTTGTTTTTGCCAAAGGGGATGACTATACACTTTTTGGCGTTTAGCTTGAGGCCATGGCTCTGGCACCAGTTGTCTGTTTCTATGAGGCCCTTTTGGAGGATGCTTGTGTCAGCTGGAGAGTCGATTATGGCACCCAGTTTGCAGTCATCTGCAAACTTGGTCAGCCACAGTCCTTCCGTGTTTGCCTGTACCTCCAAGAAATATATACCGAACAAGAGAGGTCCCAGGACTGAGCCTTGTGGGACACCACTTGTAACTGGTTTGAAGTCTGACATGGCTCCAGAAATTCTAACCATGTGAGTTCTGTCCTTGAGCCAGTTTGCAAACCATCTAGTGACATAGGGGTTTATATTTAAGCTGGTGAGCTTATCAATAATGCCAGAGTGGGGTATTGTATCGAAGGCTTTTGCGAGGTCTAGGTAGGCTGTGTGGACCACCTTCCCCTCGTCAATGGCCTTGGTGACTGTTTCAAAGAAATCAACCAGGTTTAAGAGGCAGGATCTGCCCTTAATAAAGCCAAACTGGGTAGGAGCCAGTGTCTGTAGGTCCCCAGTATCTTTATTTATGAGGTCCATGATGATCCTTTCCATAGCTTTGCAGACCAAGCTACTCAGGCTTATGGGGCGATAGTTTCCAGGATCCGTTGAGGCACCACCTTTGTGGAGAGGGACCACTGTTGCTGTACGCCACTCTTTGGGTACATATCCTGTAGTAAGGCTGAGATTGAACAGTAGTTTTATGTTTGGGTTTAGCTCTTCTTGGAGTTCATCTAGGACGCAGCCCAGGACACCGTCTGGTCACATTGATGCTGTGTTTTTTGCTTTGGAGAGGGCAGCTCTTACAAGCTATATAGCAACTGTGTTGACTCCATGCCAGTTTTTCCTGTGAATTCCAAAACTTGTGGAACACAGCCACATAATGGAGTCTACATGGACATAATATTAGGGGCTGCTGCTGCTTTAATTCATTTGTATGTGCTACAAGCTGAAGCCAATGCTGCAGCTGCTGCCAATAGGCCTAGGCCAAGAAGGAGATGAGTTATCAGGCCCTGTTTAACTTTTCACAACCTGCATGATGTGGAAATTTTAGACTGCTACAGGGTGGACAGGTACACGCTACAGCAGCTCTACAACCTCTGCCATCCTCAACTCAAAACCAGAGCCAACCAAGGGGAACCCATCCTAGTGGAGTGAAGACAAAGGTATGTTTAGCCCTTATAATCTTAGATACAGGTATCTTTCGGAGACCAACAGGGGACATGCTGGGGTATCACAGGCATCAGCATCCAGGATCTTCCACCATTTCCTGAATGCTATGTTCCAACATGCCAGTGCACACATATATGTTCCCCATGGTTCTGAGGAAAGCGACAGAAATATACAGCAGTTCTACCATGTGGCATACTACCCTGAAGTACTGGGTGCCATAGATTGTACACATATAGAAATGAAAGCACCACCTGTGGAATGAGTTAGGCTCTATATAAACAGGGCTACCACTCTATCAACTGCCAAGTCATGTGCAATCCCAAGGGAATCATCTTGAATGCTTGTGCTGGCAACCCAGGCAGTTACCACGACTCATATATCTGGCACACCTCCTAACTGTACCAGATGTTTGCTAGGGGGGATATCCCACAGGATCATTTACTGAGGGATGCAGGCTTTGCACTGGAACCATGGCTGATGATGCTCATCAGAAATGCACACACACCCATGGAAGAACACCATAATAAGGTACATCTGGCGGAACATTGCAGTACAATCAATGGACATGTACAGAAATATTCACAGTATGTGCCATGCTACACAACATTAATCCTGAGGAAATAGCTTCAGCAGGATCAGCAAGGAGAAGGGGCACACATCCCACCACCATTGTCAAGGTCACCATAGCCACAGGCAAGATGAGGAGTCAGAGGGGGAACCACCAGCTGCTGTGGGTGTAGGTAGATATAGGCATGCTCAGTATGCCTTTGCATTGGTTAAGAGACAACACATAGCGCATTCACTGACCACCTAGGGACCTAAAACCCTCCTCCTACCCACATACATATAGTAACATTGATGCCCGGTAACTCACACAAACTTTATCTCCCCATGTATTGGCTGTGTACTGCCTGCATCAGTCAGAGTCAGCCCTGAACTAAAAGTGTGGCAACTGGTGCACTTTCGAAGTAAGTCCTGAACCTAGAGTGCATTGTTTAATAATATGAATGTGTTGCATATCCTTGGATTTCATTACTTGATCTGGTAAGCAAGTAGAAGGTGTGAGATTTGTACAGGAACTACCTTAATATGTGACAGCAGAGACTTATTTGACTTGTATGCGTCCATTACTAAGTAGTAGGTCTCAGGCGTCAAAGATTCACACAGTCATACCTCTCAAAAGTACTAATGAACACTGCATGCCCTCAGTTTAGCACCAAATGTTTGTACTGAAAAATCCATTAAAGAGAGAAGTTAGAAAGTACTGATATGTATTGCAGTTTCAGACTTCACATCCCTTGCCAGATAGTTTGCTATAAAGTCAGGAAATTCTGATGCTATCAACTGTCTAACTTTCCAAGCCCAACATAACTCAAAGGTAAAGTTACCAGTTCAACACCACAAATGTAGATATAGTAAGCACTAAGTTAGCTATGCATCTTGACCATCAGGCACATAGCTTATGTATGCAAAAAACAACTGGTAAAGGAATAAAGCAAAAAATCAACCAGCCACATTCCCAAACATGTTTTAATGACACGCTGATGTCTTGGACAAAGCCTTTAAGGAGTAAAGCTTATGTATCCCTGAATCCAAAAGATAGAAAACAGGGATATGACACAGTTATCATCACTTCCACATTGTGTTGTCTGGGAGGAAGCAGGAAGCCTAGGCTGACACAAAAGGTCAGTGAATGTGTATGAGTAAGAAAGAGAAGGAAGCAGGCAGTTGGATAAACCAACAAATGGCCAGTGAGACAAAATGAGTAACTGTTGTGTGTGTGTGTGTGTGTGTGTGTGTGTGTGTGTGTGTGTGTGTGTGTGTGTGTGTGTGTGTGTGTGTGTCTGTAGGGGTCTTCCAGGTGAAACTGGTGTGTGAGTATCTGCATGAACACAGGCAAGCTCTGTCCTGGCTGTATATCTTGGTATGTGAGAAAGGTGTGAACCATGCATAGTAGAGGTGGCAGTTTATCTTTGTCACCCCCTACCATGAGAACTGGCTCTGTCAGGGGTTGCGCTGGCACATCCATGCCCACAGTCAGATGCACTGCTGCTGCCTGAATGGGACTAATGTCTGCTGGATGAGCTCCAGTCACAGGGATGCCCAGGACCATGATCCCATGGCCTGCCATGTCTGGGTGTGGACAGCACGCTTACTGACAAAGCAGTGGAAGTACTGCCACTATGGGAGTGTGATCGGGAATGGCCATGATGGTTGAGAGCAGATATGGCTGACCTACACCCATGAGGATGCAATTCCCCTCTCAGCAGATGTTCCATCACAGACCATGCTTGTTCCATGACAGACACCTCTCAGTCCTTCACAGACACCCCTCATGACAATATGTTATTCATCTGATCCATTGAATCGGCAATATGATGGAGGCAATCACACATGTCGGACTGTGCCACATCTATAACCCTGAGCAATTAGCTGGAGCACTTATGGGAACATGCCTGTGCCTCCATGATGTCCCTAAACATATGTTGAGTGGCACAGGAGAGACACCATCACCAGGTGGAGGAGGGACAGCAGGCCCCCTCTGAGCACCCTATCAACCATCCTGCATGGCACCTCACACACACTGTGGCTACAGCCAGAATCAACAAGTACTGAAGCTGCAGTAGCCGCACTTCCCTGATAAATCTCCTTGCCATCCACCTGTCCAATATCTGAGGGCTCACTGGAATGAGTAGGCATAGGCCTACTGGCTGTGTCTGATGGAATTGCAGGGGATGGCTGTATGTCAACCACAGTGTCAGATTCAACCTCTGCACCCCCCAACTGTGCCTCAGTTTGGCCACCATCATCATCAGAACCTGCTAATACACTGACATTAGGTGGTAGAGGGCCCACATTCATACTGACATTATCACATGTGCTAAAAAGCAACAAACGTAGGAAAATTAATAACTACACTACTATATTCCAATATATATTAAAAAGTAACGGTGCTGCCACTATTACAGATAGTACAGCAATACACACAACAGGCCTGACATCAACAGCATGCATTAAATATTTCTTTAAATTGCTCAGTAGTACTGATATAAACATGTTTAGCTTAACATCTGCAGATAAAATACTTCTTGGCAATCCAGATGGTCCTGGAAAAAGTTAAGCAAGAGGTAAGGGCAACATCATCACAATTAACAGTAACACAAGAGGCAATAATTTTACCCCTTTATATGTCCATTAACTATACTTTCAACAAGAATGTGGCTGACAACTCCAACCTAAGCTAATAATTGCAGAAATCTTCAATCCCCACCCCAAAAAAGACATGTGACACAGAAGTAACTTACTGATTTTCAATTTTTTTACTATACAACAGTATTCAACTGTTGAGATGCCAAAGCCTACCTGTAAGCTCCTCCTTGGATGTGTTTACTGTCTGTGAAACTGTTGCTCCTCCATCCAGCACATGATGTACTCTACTCTTCTGGGACCTGTCTGGATTGCTGATATTGGCCAGGAACACTTCACTAAGTGTTAGTGATGATTGCCTAGAAGGCCCTCCCCGGTAACCATCTGGTCACAGCCTATAGCAGCCGCTCTCCGCCATGCAGATTTGATTGTGTTAGTGGCCCTGTGGTTCACCTGCTTGTGTGTCCTGCCATGGCCACCCAAGGCATTCATATCAACTACCTGTTTCCATATATGCATCCTATGTGCCATATCTCTCTGCCCCCTTTCCAAGAGAAAATCACCATGTTACCTAAAGGCATCCACTATCACCTGGTTCTTAGCGTCGGCGAAGGGAGGTCTCAGAGGATAGACAGACCTGGGTGGCATACTTATAGGTGTCCTAAAAGACAGCAGAAGAATAATACTCATAATTATCACATAACTAAAAAATAACTGTTACCGGATAAAACAGAAAAGGTAGCCAGTCAGTATTATCCAATGGAGAAACATAAAACAGTATAGAGATGTGAAATACAAGCAATAGGCAGGATGCAAAACAAAGAGTAACAAGAGCAACATATCATTGTTTGTGTCATAACAGTAACTCACCTTTACTCCCCCACCAAAAGAACAGTCTATCTTTCTTTGTGCCATAACAATAACTCACCTTTGCTCCCCTCCTCCAAAAGAACAGTCTATCTCTTTTTTGTGCCATAACAGTAAGAAACCTTTGCTCCCCCCAACAATAACAGGAAAATGACACATTTTCTTAATAAACCATCGTTGAAATGCTAAAGGTGCTATAAAAGGAACTGTCCATGAAACATTTATACATATGTATCTTACAGCATTCCATTTTCATGTATTGGCAATCATGTATACCTTTGAAATGGATTGACAAGCATGTTCATGCCATCAGTACACTTCTAAGCAATGCATACAAATAAACGTGCAAAAGCCTTTGTTATAAATGTTTCTTAAATAAATTCTAGCATATGTAGTATGTAGCTGACAAAATGGAAACATACCTTCCGAAGTTCAGTACTCTTCTGTACAGATATATCCTGAAGAAATAGCACATGTGCAGTCTTCCAAAGATAAAACATGTTCTCACCATCAGTTTGCCTAGCTACATGGCTGCATTTTTATATGGTGTAGATTCAAGGCTGTTAGCATGGTGAATATGCAAATGAGGGTGAACTCATTAGAATTGCTGAATAACAAATACTGGCATCCATGTAGGAGATGTAAACATAGTGCAGGCACTCCCTCAATGTTTTGTGTTTAATGCACTTCAGCTGATAATGATTACTGGTTGTGAGAAGGAAAGATAACTGCACTGCAGGCTGCCTTACTTCCACTGGGTGTGTCAGGTTAGATCTACACAGTTTTAGATGTAAGGATGGAAATGTAAGTAAATAGCACACAATTCACAGGTTCTGTTCCTTAACATCCAACCTGGCCTTCATTTGTTAACAGGTACATATGATATTATTTCCACTTAATATCCTCACACATTTGAAGGGCAATGATGTAGAATGGCTTACATACTCCATGTCTCAGATTACTGGTCAGGGTCAAATAAATGCAGAATGACCAACAAACGCAGAATACGTAAGATAGTTCTGCATATTTGCAAGCATTAGTAATAGCAGGTTATGTGATCAGTAGATGTACTACATCCAAAAATAATAAATATACAAATAACAGTTGTAAGATTTGATATCACTTTAGATGTTGTTGTAGTTGGTTGTGTGCAGACTGAGTTCAGTTCTTTGGGGTTGGAATAATGGTTAAGGTCCTTACCTTATAGAAATACAATACAGGGTTTGATTCTGACCTTGAGTTATTGGCTAGGCTTAAATGTTTCCAGGAAATTGTTATGGCTAGTCTTGTATAGACCCTATGGCTGATAGCCTAGTACCAACCTATAAATAGTGTGGGAAGAAATAGCCAGGGAATTGTTATGGCTAGGCTAGTATAGGCCCTAGGCTGATAGCCTGGTACCAACCTATGAACCTTTGCTGCAAAGCTGTTTGTTTGGCAAAGAGGGATAACGCACCCATCCTGTATTCTGAAGATGCATTTGAGTGAGAGTTCAAATCCAGATTTATGTAGATATATCTGATGTGAGCCATCATTGTCTTGTGTGTATATCATACATTGATTTTCCTCATTGCCCCTTTTTTCTTTGTCTCCTTTTCTGTCTGTTTGTCTAATTGTTTTTTTTTGGGGGGGGCAGTATTTGCTTGGTGTGGTGCATAGCACAATTATAGGAATGTGGAAGAAATGAATTCTGGGTTTGGCTGTGCTTATCTAATTTGTGCAAAGCACTACAGTACACGAACTGAACAACTTGACCCCCAAAAAGCAGACAGGACCCAGAGAGCCAAAACAAGAAACTTTATGCATTCATTTAGTACTATTGGGCATTGCACAAACCCACTAAGCTGCATTGTGTGGTGGTTAACAGAAATACCTTAAGAATGATTAGTGAAATAGGGAATGTCTTGTAAAAGTGTAGGGCTGGAGGACAGGTAGTCCTGGGTTCTAGTACAGGGTGTGCAACCTTTCTTTTATTGTTCTGACACTGCAGTTTATAGCAATGAGCTACAACATAGACACGTGTAATTTCATCCTTCTTGTGTCATCAGGTGTAAGTGTAACATTGACATATGCATACTCATGGGTTATACTACAGGATACTTCATACACTTTTACTTTTGTTCCACTTCCCATTATAGTCACTTTCACTTATAACAGTTGAGATAGTGGAGCTGATATTAATTATATGTATGAAGGCTGTGACAATAGTATTGTGTTAGTTATTTAATTATCTGTGTATTATCACATTTATTATCAGATGTATGACTGTGGGTATACTGTGTACTATATTTTTGTAAGTATAATTCTGCTGTCGGCACTGGCATAGTCTTGGGTTATACTACAGAATACTCCATACACTTTTACTGTTGTTCCACTTCCCATTATAGTCACTTTCACTTATAACTTGCCTAGCACACATACCCAACTGCCTGTACATCCAATAATCTTGAAATTTTAATTGCAATTATGTAATGCCACATTGCTGTTCTCTGCTTACCATTGCACAAATGTGTTGTTCAGGGGCACGCAGTGCTAAGCAACGTGTTTGTGAGATGGTAAGTGGAGTACAACAGTTTCAAACATTGTGCACACTCCATTAAGCATGATAACTGGAACTGGTGGGAAAGCATCCATTGCTCTAGATCCATGGCAGGCATTTGTAGGCAGGTGCTAGGTTTAGGACACAGACATAGGGTGTCCAGGACTCCAAGATTTTTATTGGACTCCTAGTTAAGAGCCACAGCCAAAGGCTTCTGCAGGAGGACTATTCTGGCTTCCAGTATAAGTCTGAGGCTTGAGACAGTTTAGCCCAGGCTGTATCCAGTGCCACCGGAATCCCACATAATAGAGAGCAATGTAGGCATCATTATAATGACCTATGTAGGAAGAAGAGGGATACACTCAACCATAGGACTGAGGACATCCCACATCTGTGTAAGCATCATCTACAAAGTGTACTTTTAAGATTTAGAAACCTGAATATAGGCAAGACTGGTATTCATAATGGTCTCCTCTGTTCTTTTTTTTCCACAGCTGCCAATGACTGTGGGTGAAATGTCCAAACCCATGGGGCTAGACTGGCGAGGATGAGGTAAGCATGTAGTATGTATGCAGCACAACAGTAATGTTATTGCAATGTTAAAAGTTAAAAATAGCTTTTTTAGTATTGTAGAGTTATATCAAATTGAGTATGGATGTCTGAACTGTAAATGCAAGTATGCATGCATTAGTCTGTAGCACTAACCAAGAGTACAGTATTAGACATTACTGAAGGGTTGTGTGTTTAAATACCACACTTCCCGACTATACAGCACTGCTAGTTCTTAAATAATATTGAAATTAAATTAAAACAATCTCTACCAGTGGCACAAATGCCCTGCTGTAAACTGTAGTCTGTATAACTGGAACACACATGTGCAATATATCCACATCTCAAGAATTACTTTCTGGAATCTGTAGTGTAGTGTGCACCTGTTAGGAGGTGGTAGTTTTAAATGTAAAAGTTAAGACAATAGAGTAAAATAATTGTATTAATATATTAATGCATTGCATGTGATATATGAAGGTACTAATCGTATCTCTTTTTTTTTCTCTCACCCCAACCTTTATTTCTCTTTTTTGTTTTATTTTTATTTTATTTTGCATTATTTATAAACACATATTTTTGTGTAACTTTTTTTATTTTATGAATACTTTTTATATTGTTATGCTATTTTATTTTATTGTAAAAAATGTATTTTGTTTGATTTTAATTTAATTTATTTTATTTATTTTTATTTTATTATGCATTGTCGAAATGTGCCCATGTCATCCATGTGTACCACATCACTAAATGCTCCACCACACAGCACCGGCTCCAGCACTGACGCCCAGCATGTCTGGGAGCCAACCTGGCAGCACTGCCTCTGCTGCCCCTGCACTACCTGCACCCTCACATAGTCCTGCCCCAGAGGCTGGTCCAGTGGTACCCTCTGGAGCAGTGGCAGAGGTGGTGATTCTATAACCCACACAGAGTTGACAGGGATGGTGTGTAGTGTTGCGTGCCACACTGGTGCATGCTTATGCTGGCTGAAGTGTCTGCTCTCCCTCAGTTTGCATAGTACTAGGAGGAGGACAAGATGGAGATGTCAAGCACTCCAGTCAGTGGTGGGGTGAGGTCACAGTGATGATAATCCACTGGGTGAGGACTTGATTTTCACTGTCACCCAGCTTGATGACCATGGATTCATGATGTCCCCACCCTCACATGTCCCCACTCTCACCTCAATCATGGTGTCCCGCAAACTTTTGTGTCCATCACCGTCCCTGTATCTTATCTTGTTTGTCTTGTCTGTCTGCAATTGCTTCCATACCTACCCAACTTACCTGACCCAGACATACCTACGTCCCTTCCCAAACATTCCTCTCTCCCTGAAATAAAAAAAAATGAATGGGCACCTGTACTACAAAAAAAAAAAAAAAATAATAATAATCCCATACATAGCTTTCCATTTCATACACATATCTACTTGACACACTTGTTTCAGTCCAATTGGCTAAACAACATGATTGTGTTGTGGTCACCCCTCTTTGTGGAGGTGACAGTCCAAATTTAGTTAATATTTTGCACATATGTTCAGTTTATACTGTTAAAGAAATGGATAGCTGTGTTTTTCTCCTCCATCCTTCCTGAACATTCCTTCTGCTTTTTCTTTTTTCTTCCCCCTGCTTGCTCCCATTTCACCAATTTTCTATCTACCCCATTTTAACACCTTTTATCTGGTCAAAAAATCGAATCACACACACCATGCTTAAGTTTCTGGAGAAGCAATGGATCCCTTCAATTTTTGGGCTCAATGTTTGCACAGAGGTGCGCATCTTGCACCAATGGTAAGTGGCAGCAAACAGGTGCAGTTACCCCTAAGGCATGCCATTTATTACTGCTGCACTATGGCAACACACAGCAATACATCTTGTATAAACAATTCATGTCATAGCATTATCACTTTGTAATGCAAAGTATTTTAAAGTATTGCATATACTTGTATTCGAACCCAGCACCATCTGGCCAAAAAAAGGAATGTATCAATGCATTAACACTTGTTGGCACAGAATCACTTAAACAGTAGGTGTAGATCATAGACTCGATACCAACTGTCAGACTTTAGCAATGCGGCTCGCATTTGTGCACTGTTTAGCTATGCGCAAACATGTGTATCTCTCATCCGTATGCACTTTGCTAACTGACACGCAAACCCTCTGCTCATCGCGCATGACATGAAATTACATGTGGAAACATTATAAACTGATGGCCCTTTCTAACAATACATCATATATTTACAATACTTCCATGTGTTGGCCCTCCCCCCAAGCTCTGCAACCTTGGAGACTCAGTACTTTTTCCACAAATATATCAACCACACTACAAAATCTAATATCAAATGCTGTGTGCTATGCAATGCACATCAATCTGGTAACATGCAAAACTATAACTATTGACCCCATATGCCTAAAAAGCCACATCTGCAAGGCTAGGAAAGGAATCAACATGGACCATATCCACAGGGACATATGTGACCTTCAACACACTTGACCTTACCAGTTTTGTTTTTGTCAAGGATAGATCTTGCTTACTAAACCTTGTGGACCTCTTGGATACTGACCCCAAATACCTGGATGAGGGAGAACAGGACATACCACCTATGATGAGTTATCCAAGGCCTTTGATACTATCGCCCATTCATGTGTCATACTGAAGATCTCCTGTGTGGAAATTAAGCTATAGAGTAGTAGAGGGATAGGTAACTGGCTCATTGACATGACACACACTCTCAATGTTGGGGACAGCACCTCAACCACTAGTCACGTATGATTAGAATACCACAAGGATCTGTGCTGGGCCCTCAACTGTTTGCAAACTACTTCCCTGAAGCACAGGCAATGGTAGGTGACCTGTGATTTACCAAGTTTGCAAATGACTGGCAACTGGATGCACTGATAGAGTCTCCCAATGATGGAAACATATTATGAAAGGGGCTACCACACAGAAATTAGTATCAAATGCATGGACTAAACCTTAAAGCATACAATGGCCATTGTCCCCTTTGGCAATGAAGTACCCTCACTAATAATGACATACATAGCACCCCTCTAAGCTCAAACAGTGTTTTGAGACTTGTGAACATATGTTGATAGCAATCTACAGTTTCATCACTATTTGGCCATAGTGGTGACACACACATTCTGCATTGCCTACATCATACATATGGACATCACATCCAAGATCAGGGTGGTCATACTTCTGCTGTACTCTACCCTTAACAGATGATTGATTAAGTACAATGCTCCCTTCTGTCTGTACCTCACCAGACATCTGCAGCATTTGGAAAAATCACAGGGTTGTACCTGAGAGACTTCAGGGCCTCCAAGCATGACATACATGGAAAGACTGAAAGACCTGTAAGTCTACTGAGTATCATGCAGGCTGCTGAGAGGTGACCTACGCCCTACAGGGCTGGCTTAGACCCTGTCCTCCTGGAAATCCTGGACATATGCAAATCAGATGGGACAAGAATAACCTGGCCTAGGGTTCTCGCCATAGCCTGTGACATAAACAGAACATGCTGGGGAGAGGTAAATCCCCCATCGACTCACAATCCTGTGCAATAGGCTCCCACTAAGTGTGAAGCAGTTCTCAATGACCCTGTTCAAGCACAACTTTGGTTACTGGTTGGGTGATTGTAAAGTCACCCCTGGGGTGGCACCTATGTCCCTCATGGAAAGGGCCAGTTGGTGCTGCTCACAAAATCACTCAGCTAACAATGACCATCCAACTATGGTCAATAAGGGTACTTATGTTTTTACACAGCTAGGCTTCTAAACACTGTATGACCATTATACTATTAGCCTCCTATGAAAATATGAAGCTATGAGCCTATGCAGGCATCAAACATTTTGTCTCCCACATGGTCTGCTAATGTCATCCACTATAAGTTCACATGCAGTCTTGTAAAATTCAGACTTGTGCTGTGATGCTTGTGTAGTGTACTGTGTTCTGTAGTCTGTGTACCTAGAATGGTAGGGGTTGTGTTCCCACTGCAGTCAAATGGGCATGTGTGTGTCTCTGTAGACTGAAGAGCAGAAGTGTCTATCCCACAGTTACTGCTCCAATACTGTGGGTTGACAGTATTTTGATTCTTGCAGATGCCCACACATTAACTTCATTCGCCCACTCAACATCTTGTCTCCCACATGGCCTGCTGATATCATCTACTATAAATTCACCTGCAGTATTATAAAAGTCAGACTTGTGCTGTGGTGCTTGTATAAAGTACTGTGTTCTGAAGTCTGTGTACCTTAGATAAGTAGGGGTTCTGTTCTCACTGCAGTCAACTGTGTGTGTGTGTGTGTGTGTGTGTGTGTGTGTGTGTGTGTGTGTGTGTGTGTGTGTGTACACATACAGAAGAGCAAAAATATGTATAACACAGTTACTGCTCCAAAACTATGTATTGACAGTATTTGATTCTTGCAGATGCCTACACATCCATTTCATGCAGCTCACCCAACATCTTGTAACCCACATGGCCTGCTGATGTTATCTACTGTATGTTCACCGACAGTTTAAAAAAAAGCCAGACCTGTGCTGCGGTGCTTGTGTAAAGTACTGTGATCTGTAGTCTGTATAATTAGGTACTATTCTCCCTACACTCAGCTGTGTGTGTGTGTGTGTGTGTGTGTGTGTGTGTGTGTGTGTGTGTGAACTCTTGCTTGACATTACAGAGAGCATTTTACACCAGCATGTGGGACACTTTTATATTCTCCTCAACAGACACTGCTGATGTCATCCGATATAAAGTGTTTTCTGACACACTCCAAACCAGACTTGTGCCATGGTGCTTGCATAAAGTACTGAGTTCTGTAGTCTGTGTAGTTAAATAGGTAGGAGGTTCTATTCTCACTGCAGTCAAGTGTGTGTGTGTGTGTGTGTGTGTGTGTGTGTGTGTGTGTGTGTGTGTGTGTGTGTGTGTGTGTGTGTGTGTGTGTGTGTGTGTGTGTGTGTGTTGACATTACAGAGAGTATTTCACACCAGCATGTGGGACACTGTTATTACCATATTCTCCTCAACAGACACTGCTGATGTCATCAGCTATATCAGCTTTTTGGATATGCAGTACTTCCACCAGGACAGGGTCAGACACTGGCTTGGAGGCCAGACAGATATCACCTCATCATGTACCAGACAGATTACAGTGACGTGGCTTTAACTGTATCCACATATATCATGGCATGGTTTGTAGGCCCTATATTATCTTGATGAGAAAGTCCTGTAGTCTGTCCAGCTGCTGCATGTGTCTAGTGAGGTATATGCCAAAGAAAGCATTTTAGTCCATTATTGTTCTGATGAGGTTTGACTGCAGTGCTGTCATACAATCCTAAGATCTGTATATGATGACGTATGATGTGCACAACATAGGCTTTCAAACCAGTATGAACACTTGGTGGTCGAAGTTCAGACTGTTATCTACATGTGCTCCCAGTGCTGGCATCACTGGGTGTCAACATAGCAGGACTGTTATCAATGCTGTGATCAACATGGAATTCCACTGTTCAAGTGGACAACATAAAAAAAGATACATTTCTGCATTTAGTTGTAGATCGTGTACCTTTATCTTCAGTCATTTGTTTGTGTTAGCTCCTCCTGTACTATGTTATCATCACTGGTGGACTCAATGATTGCACACAATATGCAAAAATTAGCAAACTTGATAAGCCAAAAGCCACATACTTTTGTCTGAACTGTCAAGAATAGAGTCCAAACAGTGAAGGGCAAAGCACAGATCCCTGGGGTTTGCCAGTGGTGACAGCTCTACTGGTACAGGTTGATTCACCAATTTTCTCAGTACGTGTTCTGTTGGTGAGCCAGTTGTTTATTTGTCTATTGGTGTAAGGGTTAATCCCCAGCTTGGAGGGTTTCTCAATGATACCTGCATGAGGGGTTGTGTTAAATCCCTAGGGGAGATCATGATATGCACTGCCTTACCTTCATCCTGGCCTATCACATGGAAGCAATGACCTGAGACTACATCACAGATCAAACATGGCATGACTCAGCACATACACCTTCCTGATATGGTTGAAGACACACTTCAACACATCCTCCACACAGGCTATATTCCCATACAAAGGTATTTAGCAGGCATCCATCCATCTGAGTAGAGGGGACAGCACCTGATGCATGCATGTATAGACACATTCTGACTCTCCTTGACTGTGAGGTGGAACAACATATGACCATGGACCACTTTTACATATACACTAGTCATATTCTGGATGTGTGCAACAGACCTGTGTGAGTTGTTAATGCTACATCATGTCTGTTACATCTGAAAGATGTTGGGCATGCATGATGACAACAGTATCATATTGTGGAACTTGACCACGTCAAGGCATTTGACACAAATCCACACTGAGGTATTCACTCAACACTGTCATATGTGGCCATAAACAACTATATCACCAAATGTGTAGACCAATATATCACATATATTTGGCATCTTACTATGCTGACATGTATGATGTGACCTATATCTCAGGTCCATATATCAGAGCTGTCTACTACAGCTGTTCCTGTCCATTAGTCAAGTGATGGACATCATAGAAGATATACACATGCTGTGTCCACACAGCTGCCTGAAGGACTACAGAATGTGGGCAATCATTGACTCCAGTTGTGACATTACTATGATACAGAAAATAGCAACACATAAACACTGCTGCAACAAACATGACAACAGCTGCATTGACAAGACACATGGGAGGATTTGTTAATTCAGGAAACAAAAACACCATCCAAGTATTATGTGGACATCACACCCTACAATCAGACCAGTAAGTATGTGACCCTTGTGCTAGGGTAGATGGTAAGTGGTACATCCACCAGAATGTGGTCAGTGCTGACTACTCCCTTGAATGTAACACAAGTACTAGGTATGTGAAGGACATCCACACCAGAGGCCATACTACCTTCATGGTAACCAGCCTTCATCACACCAATAACCCTGCACAATGCACCCTTCTCCATGTACCTCCTGACACATCATCCAGTGATGTGTAATGGAAGTATACCACCTTTGTCACAGTGAACTGTCACACAGCTTATTGGCCATACCTAGGTATTCTTTCTGTGGAATATACATGACTGTCTGATGGTGCAGAACACCAATCAAGTTGTTATACCAGATGCATGTGGGCTAGCTGTTTTGCTTCTGCACACACTACATACATAGGTGTTTGAAAACATTAATGGCATGTTTATCATTCATGAAAGTGTGGATTGTGATTGATATATATATATATATATATATATATATATATATATATATATATATATATATATATATATATATATATATATATGCCATGCACACAAGGCAGCTAATCTGTATTGCCCATACTGTTGCATGTTGCATACAGGTATAGCAGTGTCCTTCCTAACACCACCAACAGATGTTAGTGTCAGGACAGTGTGTGTGGTTACTCACATAGAATGTGGATGTATCATAATAGTTGTTCAAGTGTGTGTGTGTGTGTGTGTGTGTGTGTGTGTGTGTGTGTGTGTGTGTGTGTGTGCATGCAGACTCATCTCTTATCACTGTAAATCAAATATGTTATGTCAGAGGCATGGGATTAATGGTGGTATTATTTTGATATTGTCCATGATTGTGGCTCGTTCTTTAATTTTTTGCATGAACCTTTACCTGTGCCCACCTTACTGGAGACTTCTGCTGACAGTGCACTCATATTCAGGCATATCATTTTGTACAGCTTCACAATATACATCCTACCCCCAACTGTATGTCAGATCTCTGATAAATGTCCTCTGCATTATAAATGTAAGGATGCTTATCTCACACAGGCATCCTCCCCATTGTTATGTCACCTTGTGTGACAGTCACATAAAACACACTGTCTCTGTGCAGTCCATATGTACCATATAGATATGTGATTGGTGTTGCTGCTGCAACCATCTTCCATTGACATACCATCCTCTACTGTACATTAGGTTGTTTAATCTGCCCTCTTTCCTTGTGTTCATTCCTACAATTCATGTGTGTGTCAATGCACACACTTCCCCTGAGTGTTCATTTTACATGACAATCCATGTCCCATTACAGATCATTTACACAGTGCCAGGAATGGGATATCACAATACTCTGCACTGTAGGTACACTGTCCTGTACTGTGTTTGGACCATGCACTTCACATTCATATCTCTCAACTTTCCAGATATTACCAGAATGTCCTGATGTTTTCCTTATCAAATTTGTGACGTTTTGCCATATCACTGGGATGATCACAGGACTGATGTGAGTCAGTAGTACATATATTTGAGGTCATACCGCTCAACTTTCCTAATCTGTGCAGAATGTCCACTTTATATCTCATATTTTTGATCTTTTTGTCATAACATATTGGTATTCTGGCAAATCACTGGCATGTCATTGCAGATTGTAGTCACCAACTGATGACAGACATTTGAGTTTTAAACTTCATACTTTTCAGGAAGTTCATGGTACTCTACAACCTATTACTACTTTAACTTTCTAAGGTTGGAGGATGAATATTAGAAATCGGTCCCTAGTTTTGGGCATTTGCCCCTTATTATTTATGGCTTTCTCCAGATTTCTTACTCTAAGAGTTTGGGAAAGTTTCATTCTAACACATGTCTATGCAACATCTGTGTCACATATTTATTTGTCCCCTGGTTATGCTGTCCTTTGTGCAGATGTGTTTAACAAACATATTGACAGCTATCTGTGAAGTCCTGGTGATCATTGTGCCATTCCATGCAAATCTGCAGACTGTAGGTGCTCTGCTTTACAAAGAATTGATATCCACATTTGCTTACACAGTTTCATGCCCTGCAACACTGTTGCCAGCCATGAAACTTAACTTAGATGCACCACGTGCAATTAATATGCATTGCGCACTACTGCTCACCGTGCACTGGCATGCACACATCTAAACTCCATGTAGGTTTCACATGGAGCCTACACACAGTTTATTGACTCCCAGGAAGTGTCTTTTGATTACAAGAAATTTGATTTGAAAACAATCTCATATTCTTTGCAAATAAAATCAAAAAAGTAAATTAAAGGTTAAAAATTCTAACCAATCACCATGAATTACTCAAGCTATGTGGGTAATTAAATGGATAAAACAAGAAATAAGAAAGTGAAAATAGTAACAGAACTTGTCCTGTTACCAAAATATAGCATTATTTGATGTCAGAGATTAAACAGTTTTAATTATAGATCTATAGAGCTATAGAGTTAAATGTGCATTGTGTTTGTATATAGAAAGAAACATTAAGGTAACAGCAAGCAGACTGCCTCACTAGTTAAATGTTACAAGTCGTGTACAACAGAGATCTGCTTGCGGCTCATTCTTACTTAATTTACAAATCTCAGCTATTCTGGGTGATAAGATATAAATGAGCACAGAGTAATGCATTGTTTATTTTACAATGGACTGGATTCATTAACAGCTATATTAATTGCTGCTATCATGTTGGTGGAGCGATAACAAGTTTATTTTGTATTCATTAAACATCTCTGCATGTTGTGTAGAGATTCAAAACAAAGGGAAATGGCAAAATATACTAATGACATTATAAAGAGCTGAATTACTTGCTAATTAACCAATCCAGCATGGCAGAGCTATGCAGGAAGCTATAAAGCAATCATGTGCACTCAGTGTTCACTTTTGCCTTTAACTCCAAAACCCTTTTGAATACAGATACATTTACACTTAGCAAGACACATGCAGGAATATTATGCAATAGCACACTTCCCTGAAGTGATGGGGCCATAGATTGCACACACATATAAACAGAAGACTGGCCTTGGAAACATGGGAGGAGGTAGAACAAAAGAAAATGATTCGATTCTATAAAATTTTAGGTGGCCTGTAATGCCCAAGGAATCATCTGCAATGTCTGTTTATGTAACCCAGGTAGTTTTCACAACTCACACATATGACACACCTACAACCTGTGCACGAGGTTTGCTGGGGTGACTTTCTACAAGTACATCTAATGGGAGATGCAGGTTATGCTCCAGAGTCCTGGCTCATGACACCCATGAGAAATCCACAAAACCCCAGTAAGCAAGGATAAAATTAGGCCCACACTCAAACTAAGAATATCATAGAACATCTGTTTGAATTGCTCAAATCAAGATTCAAGTGTCTAGACATATGAAAAGGTGCCCTGAAGTATGACACAGGCACCTCTGCACAAATACTCACCGTCTGTGCTATGTTACACTATATAATTCTGAGGAAATAGCTTCATCAAAGACAGCAAGTGGCAGGACCACAGGCAGGGCCAGCAGCAGCAGAAACAAATGAGGAGTCTGAGGCAGAACCAGCAGCTGCAGAGAGCACTGGCACATGGAGGTGTGTACAGTATATCCTGGCTCTGGCTAAGAGGCAAAGGATAGCACACTCACTCACTACCTTGGTCAAAGCTTAAGATCACATACACATACAAATATGAAAACTGTTGCCTGTAAAACTCCACAGCCTTTGTTTAACCATGTAATGGCTGTATTCTGATAGCACCAGATAGGGACAGCCCCCATTTGTACCTGTAGTAATGACAAGGTACTAAGTGTGGAACCTCTAAGGGAAAAAAAGCAGAGCATTTGTCTGAGATTTACATGTATGTCAGTAATAGCTTATATGACTGATAACTGCAATATACATCTGTGTATTCTACCAAATAATATGCACTAAGCATTTCACTTGGCCATTGTCTATAAACCAAGGAGGAGGTCAGCTATACCATCATTTGCACAAGTATAGCAAGAAGCAAGACTGAAACACCTACTGCTTCAACAGCTTTACTTACAATACTAATTGTAGAACCATGAGGTTCAGCAGTTATGTAATCAATCATTCACAAATGAGTAGGAACAAGAAATCAAACCTTTTTCTTCTACAATACATATTAAGAACTGTAAGCTTGTGAGTAAGCAAGCAGTAGATATTCATTGTGTGCATCAGGCATATATGCAACCTTAAGTCACAAAGACATGTGCAAAGGGGAGGACACAGTCATCACCATCATTTGCACAGGATGGCAGGAGGGCAAGGCTGACACCAAAGAAGTGAGAGTATGCAAGTGAGAAACACAGATATTAATTACAGAATACATTGGACAAGGCCAGTAACAAGAGATGTATAGCACTCAACAGTACTGTTTATATAGCTTACATGTGTTAGGTGTTATGGGCACATTTTTGTGTGTGTGTGTGTGTGTGTGTGTGTGTGTGTGTGTGTGTGTGTATATATCAACACAATCAAGCATTGTACTAGCATTATGTGCTGGCATTTCAGACAGTTGTGAGCCATGCAGGGTATAGCAGTCAGTTTAGCATTGTCATCCCCAACAATTAGAACTTACTCTGCCAGGAGTTGCACTACTACTTCCATGGCTCTGGCTAAAAGTCAGGGTGCTAGCTGAACGTGAGTTATGTCTGTTGGATGAGCAATTATCATGACTACTTTCAGAACCATGATCCTGTGGCCTACCATGCCTAGGTGTGGACACTGTAATCACTGATGGAGCAATGGAAATAGTGTCACTACAGGGAGTGGGATCTGGCACAGCCAGGTCTGCTAACACCAGAAGATGTAGTAGCTCTCCTGCTACATGGATGCTGATCCTACCCCTGCAGACATTCCTTAATAAACATTGCCCATTCCAGTGTGTCATTCATCCTGTCAAAGGAGTCACCCATATGGCTCAGGGAGGCATGCATGTCAGAAAGCATGGCATTTAGTACTTGCACTATCTCTTCTGATGCTCTGGTAGAACATGCCTGTGTCTCTATTATAGCTCAATGCATACATCTTGTAATACCTAATGAAAGCAAGCATCCTCTGACCATCTCTAACAACCCTCCTGTGTGACACCTTGCCCTCATGATGGCTACAGGGAATAGCAACTAGCTATGTAAGTGTTGTAATCACACTACTCTGGTCAATTGTGTCACCCTCAACCGTTCCTATATCTGTGGGCTCCGTATCATGGATACATGTAGACATACTGATTAGGCCAGAAATAGGGCAAGGGATGTGAGATGCACAACATTAGTATCAGACTGACCCTCTGCACTCCTAGATTATTCCTCTTAATCTCCACCATCACCATCAGAGACTACAGATACTCTGACATCAAGTGGTAGGAGTTAACATTGTCACTGTCAGATTACCTATAATAACAAGCAACAAACACAACAAAGAGAGAAATAAGAAATGAAAGTAATCAAAACGTTCTTGTACAGCAGGTATGTTAAACTATAATACATGCTAAAGCAATACAAATATTAGTCTGTTAGACCTAAACCTACCTTATATTCACTAATAACAATAAAACGTGTGCTTACTATGTGCAGGTGATCTTGCAGACTGCAATCTGGATGTCTCTGTATTTAAGGAAGGGAGAAGAAAGAAGGCTGATAAGTATCACAATGCAAATGAAGCAAGAAACAGAGAACAGTCCATGTTACGTGTGCAGATTAAGAATCTTCTTATACAAAAATGTACTGATGAGTTTAATCCCCCCCATACATACTCCTTTATCTTTCTTGTACTGTGTCATGTAACCTCACACTTATTGCTGGCTCTAGATTTATCAGACATATAAGATATATACATATAAAGATATATAGAATGACATTTACATTATTTTTATTTTGCATACCTGGAAGTTTTGCTTGAGACACTTTGGGTCTGTCTTTCACATCAGCACCAACATTAAGGATTATGTGTGAACCCCTCTGCTGAGTTAACTGTATCACTGACAGTGGGCAGCAGCTCCTCTGTTCCAGTCAGTGACAGTTTGTATCAGCACCATCCCCATAGCCACCTGTTCCTGGGCAGCTGCAGCCACCCCACAGTGCACATAGGTGATCCTATCACTTGCCAAGTATCACATCTGGAAGAAGTTTTCCCATGCCCTCCAACAGTACTGATATCCTATCTCATGTAGATTTGTCACCTCTATCTTTCCCCTAAGAGAAAAGTTTCATGGCAATGGAAAGCCAGGATAATGGCCTCATTTTCTGCATCAGTGAATGGTGGCTTGAGAGTTACAGATATCTTGGGCTCCATATCCCTGTTTGACATGAAACAAAATACAGACACAAACTTAAATGTATAATACACAGACAGGATGGCTGTGAACTCAGTTATGTATGAATGCATGCATCCATCATGCACACTGCAATTAAAAAGGTAATGCTCCCTATGACTACACACAAGTTAAGATAGCCTGCTCCAACAAAATTAATAAAATAACAATTGTAACAGTTCTGTAACGCAGACGCCAATTCTGTGACTATGCTAATGACTTCCAGGTGTCACTGATTAGTCTGACTACAGGAACTATATTTTACAATCTCCCTTCTTTGATATATACTTACTCAGGGTGTCTCAGGGAGAAGACTTACAAAAAAGTTTGAAAGTACATTGACTCTGTTAAGAGAGCCACATTCCTAACATTCAAATGTGTTTTAATGAGTACAGTTACTGCCTAGTCTGATGATTCATATCCTCGCAGCTTTCTGTTGCAAGATAACAAAGTTGAGGGAACATCAGAAATGCACATTTAAAGTACTTGTTTCAAAATGTGTCTTTTGTCCTTTATCCTTTGCACACCATTTGGCATTCCACTCCATTGACTGGCAGCATTCAGTAGGAGTGAATGCCATTTTTAGCTCTGTTTTTGTTAATCTCTCCTAGCTTTGGTAATTTTGAGAGAAAAGGTCATGGGCTTCACTCAGTAAATATTTGAACACTAGACTGTTTTTTTTTTTCTAGTTCTTAAATATGAAACTTGGTAAGTAAATTATACTGTCTTCTTACAAGGGAAAAGAAAATACTTTTGCTTTGCCATTTGAAATAATTTAATGATTTTCATCATTTAATTACTGTTATTAAATGCTCTGGGAATAATGATTATAAAATGGTTTATACACAACAGTTTGCAAAAAGAATGAATGTGTAATTGGCTATTTGTAAACTTGTGAACTGATTAAACAGAAATCTGGTAATAAAATTTGTATGTATTGGAAGTAATATTTAATTAGTAAGTGAAAATGTGCAAGGGACATCTTTTGGATATCTCTGCTTATGAAATAAGTTAATAACAAGAGATGAATATACAATATACTGTTTCTGAACAAGGAATGTCACTTTTTTAATACTTGTATTAAGTAAGGATCTCAAGGTCATAGTTACTGCAACACCCACCTTTTATTTTTTTTTTCAAATCTTCACAGAATTCTTGCCAAACCCTACAATAGTTAATTATCTTAAGATGTAATGGCTAATATGTCTTGAAGATTGACTCTTAGAACAGTTGCACAGTGGCCTTTTTTACTTTTAATACTTTCACATGGATGGAGAATTACTGGGATAGTAAAGATGTGTTGGATCTTTACACCGACCAGTAATACAATACTCATGTGGATTGGAAGCTGCAGATTTATAACCTGGTCTCAGAGCCAGCTAATTATATAGTAAAGCTGTTTTTGTTTACCCTTAAAAGTATTATATGTAAACTGTATGGAATGCACCAACTGTGCTGTGATACTGTCAAAAAATAAGGTTGTTAGGTACCTTTCTGATATTACAAAGATACATAATAAAACAAGTAGTACATGGAGGACTGCAGTTAATATTCCAAAATCTGGTAAAGACATGTTGGTTAAGCTGCCATCAGAAGGGTGCTTAACAAGCTTTTATTAAACTTCTCACTGCTGTTAAACTGTTGGTAGGGTACTAAACACGTCATACTTCATTTGGAATTAAGGAAAACAATCTGACGTATGCAGCATTTAACAGCTTGCCCCTGCTTTTCTGTGGTGATCACTCTCTGTGTGGCAGCAATACAGCAGTACTTATCAGTTCTATACTTTTCCCTAACTTTTGTAATTCATAGGAGCTTATCTCTTAAATCTTACCTCCAGAATTATGAGCAAAGGAAAAATAATTAAGTAAAAGTCCCTGAATTACTGACATTTTTTAGATAATAGTACTATTCAATATTAACAAAATTTGTAATTTTACAAGGGATGGAGCAAAACTTTACAAAAACATTAGGAACATCCCTTCAAAAATGTAGTGTGCTGGGAAGTGTACATGGTAGCAAGTAATGTTAAATACACTACAAAGAATTCAGATGAGGTGTCTCCACGTCATAACCCAGATTGTTATGTACTCTTGATATGAATCTAAAGATTCACCTGTTAGGGTTCATTCACAAGCTAAACTTGTTAATGTCCATGTCTTGAATACATAACAACTGTTTATGATCAGAGACCCAACCATAATGTTATACACTTTTGGTAACTGTTGTATCAGGCATTGCATTTTGTGGAAATAACATTTTTTTTTTCTACAGCCTTTGGACTTACAACACACACATGTGTGTGTGTGTGTGTGTGTGTGTGTGTGTGTGTGTGTGTGTGTGTGTGTGTGTGTTTAAGATACATGGACAATTTATTACTTATGCAGTATTAAAAAAAAATATATATATATATATATATATATATATATATATATATTTTTTTTTTTTTTACTTGCATAGTTTCAGATAGTAGAGTTATCATCATTCTCTTTTCTTTTTTTCCCGTGGGGGGTCGCCACAGCGGATCATCTCTTTCCATTTCTTCCTATCCTCTGCATCTTGCTCTGTCACACCAACCGCCTGCATGTCCTCTCTCACCATGTCCATAAACCTTGTCTTAGGCCTTCCTCTATTCCTCTTACCTGGCAGCTCCATCCTTAGCATCTTTTCCCAATATACCCATCATCCCTCCTCAGCACATGTCCAAATAGCAACGCTGTCTCTCTTGCTTTGTCTCCAAACTGTCCAACATGAGCTGACCCTCTAATATACCGATTCCTAATCCTATCCATCCTAGTCACACCGATTGCAAATCTTAACATCTTTAACTCTGCCACATCCAGCTCTGACTCCTGCCTTTTTGTCAATGCCACTGTCTCCAACCCATATAACATAGCTGGTCTCACTACACTCTTGTAGACCTTTCCTTTCACTCTTACGGATACCCGTCTGTCACAAATCACTCCTGACACTCTTCTCCACCCATTCCACCCTGCCTGTACTCTCTTCTTCACCTCTATATATATATATATATATATATATATATATATATATATATATATATATATTCAGATAGTAGAGTTATCTTTTCCTTTATTGCCTGGAATTGTGTAAGCATGCATTTTCTGAAGGAAATAAAAGTCTGAAACTAAAATATATGTCATTATTTAATAACACACCCCAAATTTCCAGGAAAACCACCAGTTTGATGACGAACAGACCAAAGGTATGAGGCAAAAGTCTGGACATTCAGCAAAAATCTAGACAGTTGAGAGGAGCTTGTACTCCAAATTCTGTGATCTGTAGCCATTTGACACAGTCATTGAATGATTCCATATTCAGGGACAGTTTTCTCCTTTACAGGTATCTTTACTTCAGTTAGTGAATGACACTAACTTTCATTTTGAGTAGTCATAGCCCCCCAACCGGTTCACATCAGTAATGCAGTTACTTCTAATTTTTCAGGACTGCAAACCTGGTCTGGGAGTTAGGGCAGAGTATAAAACTGCCAACACTTAGAGCAACTTAGAGCAACAAGGGAATCATTTTCACTTTTAATGCATTACAGCCACCATGAAGAATGATAAGAGAATGTGCCTGTCAGCACAAAACTATATTTCCTGCCTACTTTTTCCGTGCTCAGCACAGTGGCCGTAGGTCACCAATATAGGAACTAGCCATATGATTAAAGCACTGAAAAGAGCAGTCACTCTGACTTTTTTTCTGTCTGTTACATGTATGCTTTTTTCTGTATTGGCATGGCACCAGATGTTGATAGCAGTGAGTGTATATAAATATATGTATATCTATATGTCTATGTATATCTATATGTGTATGTGTGTGTATATATATATATATATATATATATATACACACACACACACACACACACACACACACACACACACACACACACACGCACAGTATGTGTATGTGTGTGTGTGTGTGTCTATATGTATGTGTAAATATATGTATGTGTGTGAATATATAGGTGCGTCTGTGTCTCTGTGTGTATATATGTGTATCTATCTAGTATATATATATATATATCTATATATATATATATATATAGATATATATATATAAATAAAATATATATATATATGTCTATATGTGTGCAAATATATGCATGTGTGTGTCTGTGTATGTATATATATATATATATATATATATATATATATATATATATATATATATATATATATGCGTGTGTGGGTGTCTGTGGGTGTCTATATGTATGCATGTAAATATATGTATGTGTGTGTAGTCTGTGTCTATATATCTGTGTGTCTGTAGGTGTCTATAATATATGTATGTGTGTGAATCTGTGTTTATATCTATCTATAGTCTTTTCTTTTTGGCTTTTCCCATTAGGGGTCACCACAGCAGAACAACAGTCCACCAGCCCAGCAGTCCATAGAAGGCACACACTCCCACCTGGGACAATTTAGAATGTCAAACCCACCTACAGCATGTCTTTGGTATGCAGGAGGAAACCCATGTGACCACAGGGAGAGCATGCAGTCTCTACACAGAAGCACCCCTGCCAAGAATCAGACCGGAGAACCTCTTACTGTGATGTGGCAACACTAACTATTGCACCACCACCATATGTACATGTGTGTATGTGTGCATTTATTTCTGAAGATTTGCATTTAACATTTTACAGAACAGAACCACTAACAAGTATTAAACTGTATTGATTTTATCCATTGGATCTTGTGGATTTTGCTCATTTCACAAAGGTGGGCTATCTACAGACCCTGAAAACTACATATCCATAAGTCTTATTAGTCTTACCTGTAATGCCATAGAAAAAGTTATCATGCAAGTGATAAACAGAGATGTAGTAAACCTCCAGACACTGGACCCAACCCAATTTGGTTGTGTCAAGGGCAGATCAAGCCTATTCAACCTGGCGGGCTTCTTTAAGAAAGTAACCAAAGCAATGGATGAGGGAAATATTGTTGCCTACCTTGACCTGGCCAAGGCATTTGACAC
>NC_056739.1:1680136943-1680221943 GCF_019279795.1 Protopterus annectens | reverse complement strand
GACCTCAAAGCAATTGAAAGAATGCAGAGGCTGGAGAGGCCTGAGGATGGAGTATGTTGAGATTTAATGGGAGATGCAGAGAAGGAGACATACCACAGAGAATTCAGAGTGAGTAATCTGGTGTGTGTGAAAATGCCCCCAACAGGATACATCTGGTGGCTAGAGGTATTCAAGCTCAAATCCTATACCTTGGGTACAGGTGAAAAATTTGTGCCTCACATTTTTGTTCTGTTTCTCTGGTTTTCAGGACTGGTAAAACAAAACCTTTTATTCTAGCAATTTTCTAAGGTTATAAAATCAGTATTTGAAATGTATCCCTATTTTGGGTCTGTATTCCCCCATTATTGGCTTTGTTCTGTATTTTTGTGCTAAGATGTTGAAAGCTATGGAGAGAAGTGAGAACTGAATTCACTAAATGATATGATAGCCATTTAGGTTTGTCTTTCTGTCTTTCAAGAAGCTGCTATCTTAGCTTAGTGTTATGTTGTTCTGACTGTAGTGCACAGAGTTCTGGGGCCAAGACTTGGCAGTGAAACTTTACAAAATTATACAAGCAATGTTTAAAATGTATCCCTGTTTTTTGGCCTTTTGCCCCCACCCCCCAATTGAAAATAAGTTCAAGAAGCTGTGCAACATGCCTATGGCTTACACTGCTATGATTCTGTATTTATATATTTTGTGTAGAAGTAGACTGTTATCATGGAAATGTTCTGAATAGGGATGTTTTGTCATTATTGGTGCATGCATTTTGCTTCATTGCCTACTGAAAAAATGTTCAAACAAATTTAAAATGCAATTGTGTGTGGAAGTAGACTGTTATCATGGAAATGTTCTAAATGGGAAGTTTTGTCATTATTGTTGCATGCATTTTGCTTCATTGCCCACTGGAAAAATGTTCAAACAATAAATTTAAAATGCAGTTGTGTGTGGAAGTAGACCTTTATGATGGAAATGTTCTGAATGGGGCAGTTTAGCTATAGGCACTGGAACCACAGGGCGAGGGGGAAGAGGACTCATGTGCATGTCGCGCACTAATTTAAACACAAAAGTGTGCAGAAAGCACTTCTTGCTGATAAGGCTCCCAAGTGTTAGCTTCGTGGATAACTGCTTACTTCTAAGGCTCCAGTTCTGGAGTAAGTCAGTGATATTTCATTCTGTTACACTTATGCAGTAAGTGATTGCCATTTATTTTATTCAGTAGCTCTGAAGTTATAGTGATAGCTGTTTAGTGCTAGCTCCATTTATTATATGCAGTAGCTCCGAACTGATATTTCTGGCTCCATTTATTTTATGCAGTAGCTCTGAAGTGATATCCATTTAGTGCTAGTTCCATTTATTTTATGCAGTAGCTCCAAAGCAATGTTTCTTGTGTGTAGCTCCAAAGTAATACTTCATGTGTATATGTATGTGTAATTGGGCTCAAACCCTGTACCTTAAGTACAGGGTCTTGCATGTTCTACCCACACCACCACATGTGATTCAGGGAGTTTGGCTCATACTTTTGGTCTGTTCCTCTTAAGATTTGTGGCTTTCTGGCAAATCATAATGAAAGCCATTTAAGTTTCAGTCTTACCATATTTATATTTGGAAACACACAGTAACACAAAACACTATTTTAGCAGCTTTCTAAGACTATACAAGCAATATTTAAAATGTGTCCCTGGTTTTAGCCCTTTGCCCCCCCCCCCCAAATACATTTTGGCTTTTTCCAGATTTCTTCTACTGTGAAATTGACAGCTTAAGTTGTGTCAAGTGGATGGTGCAGTGGTAGTGTTGTTGCCTCACAGCAAGATGTAATGTGGTATGATTCTTGGCTGGGGCCCCTTCGGGGATGTTCTCCCTGTATTTGGGTGGGTGCCCTCTGGATACTCTGGTTTTCTCCCATGTTACAAAGACATGCATCTGGAGCATTTCTCCCTGGACCTCTGCTGAAAATTGGTTTTCTTCCAAGTCTAACTTTCCTGGTAAAAAAATGTTAAATAAATAAAAAAATTTTACAAGGAGCTGAGAGCTCCAGGGGAAGAGAAGTTTAGCGCTGCTTATTCCAAGACTCTTTGCATTGTTAGCACAACAGGTAGTAGCTTACTTTTGATACAGAATGCTTTGGGTTCTACTCCCACAGTATGCAGATCGCTCATACTGTACTATGTTGTATTTTAAAGGCAGTGGATGCTACAGTCTTGTGAATGTCCTCCTTTGGAGGAGTTACTTAGTAACTATGAACCTGTTATCAGTTTGCCATCAATTCCCTGTTGCAGCATTATTAGCTTATCATTTTTTAACATAACAGGCAATTTATTCTTCAAGAGCAACAGCCAATTTATTTTTAGATGAAACAATGAAATATAGAGTTGTTTCCTAGCAGCAACATCTTCATTAGTTAGAGATCCCTTAAATGTGGAATTATTTAGATTGCTTACTTCTGCAGACATTTTGCATATTTACTGATATTGGTGGATTGTGAGAAGTCTGAGTGGCATTTTATGGTTGACATTTTCTAAAATGGGTAGTTTTGTTTTGTCATTATTGGTTCATACATTTTGTTTCATTGCTTACTGAAAGACTGTTCAACACTACAGATTTAAAACACATTCTAACAACTGGTGCTGTATTATACAAGGAATATAATTTAATGCAGTCAGGAAGGTGAATCAAGGAATGCATACATGTATGCATGGCCCTAAAAATGTGTTTGAAAATAGCCCAGAGGAAAGTGTGAAAGGCTCAAAATCATAGGCAAATTTTAAGATTTACTCTTGTTACCAAGGCAGTGCATGAAGGTAAAACAGTTCACACCACATTACCTTGACCTGGCTAAGCCTTTTGACATAATCCCCTACTCAGGTGTAGTACAAAAGATGAATAATGTAGGAGCAAACACTTACATCACCAGCTCATTGCCAACTTGACTCACAGGATGTAGGAGATCAAAACAGGGGAAGAGACCAGTCATCAATGGAGTCCCCCAGGGTTCGGTGCTGAGACTTTTTCTGTTTGGAATATACATCTCAAAAGTAAAAGGAAATACCAAAGAGCTTTGGCCAGCTAAGTTTGAGATGACTGCAAGCTAGGAGAAGTTATTGAATCCCCAAATGACTTAACCATCATGCAGGAAGATTTGTCCCAAATAATAACTGGTGTCAAAATCATGAAAATGCCCTCTGAGAACTGATCCAATTGATTGGCTTTTGGGAATTTGTGTGTACAGTGACCTAACTTTTGACCAACATGTGCTCAGAGTCATAAGAAAGCCTTTCCATATTGCACAGCTTGTAAACAAATTGATTGTGACTAGATCTAGAGATGTTGTTGTCCCCCTTTTCAAAGCTTTCATTATGTCAATCATTTTGTTTAATGGCCACTTTGGCATGTATCTGTCCAGCCTCATGCAACAAATGGAATGCCTTCAGAGATACCTTACTAAAAGGATACAAGTCCTAAACAATAGGTCTTGCATGGACCACCTTAAAGATTTATTACTATACTCAGTATCCTACAGAGTGCTTAGAGGTGACATGTCTGCATACAAAGCATCCTCCGACATAATACAGCTGGACCTACTGAACATTAACAAGTCAAATGGCATCAGAAATACTCAGTCCAGGTATCTAAACTGAATGTTGTGGAGAGGTGGATGTATATCACAGAGGCTATCACTGTTCTGGAACAGACTATCCATAAAAATAAAGCAAAGCTCAATCCATCCATATTCAAATGCAACTTGGATCTAAGGATGGGTAATAGAAAATGTACTCCAGGATTTCCCCTCATGCCACTAAATTAAAACTAATTTAGTTCCTAAATGCTGCATCCCTTACATGGTCCCCTCAAATTATCTGTGGTATGATCACAGTTCTCACTAGGGCTAATATACAATTATCAACCATGGGGATAGCTAAGACCAGTCAGAAAATGTTAATTCAAGCACCAAAAGGGAATTGGCTAAGCTTAAAATGTCCTCCAAGTGAACTTATGTTGTGGTAGCAAATAGTTATAAAAAAATTACCCTTTTTAGTTCACCAAGTGCCCTGTCACCCTCCGCCCCTCCCAGTCTTTAACAGCTTCTGGTGCCTATGTGCCACAGAGGTAATTGCTGGGCCCCCTACCATTTGTATTTACTTCTCAGAAGTTCAGGTCAAAACTAAAGGGTTGTAGCTGACCAAGTTTGCAAACTAGGTGCAGTCAATGAATCTCCATATGATGTTAGTATATTCCAGGAAAGTCTTACACAGACCAACAACTGGCACATTAATCACGGTCTCAAACTGAATGCAAAGAAATACATCATCATTCACTTCAGCATAAACAATGTCCCTTCACACAATCAAATCAGCAACAATACCCTAAGTACCCACGAAGTGGTAAGGGATCTGGGATCACAGGTTGACCATGACCTTAACTTCGACCACCACATGTCTACCATTGTAAAGCAAGCTTTCCACATAGCTCACTTGATTAGTAAAGGCATTGCTTTGAGAGCAAAAGAAGTTATAACCCCCTATACTCGGCACTTATCAGGCCCATAATTGAGTATAACACCCTGTTCCGTATGTACTGTACTAAGCACCTACATCAGTTAGAGAGGCCACTAAAAGGAAGATCAAAGGCCTACGCATGTACCTTACATGGACCAACTAAAATCCCTGTCATTATACTCCGTATTGTATAGACTTCTTAGAGGAGACTTGTGCCTGTCCTAAAGAGCAACCCAAGACCCAAACTTAATGAATTTACTGCATATCCGTAAATTAAATGGGTCTAGCGCTTCCAGTTCCAGGGACTTAAATATGACCTTCAACTTAAATAGAACATGCTGAAGAGAGAGAATTATCTCTAAGTGACTGCCAAGTCTTTGGAACAGGCTACCAATTCATGTGAAACAGAACACCTCTATGACACTGTTCAAGAGGAACCTGGATGAGTGGATGGGGCAACACAAATTCTTACCAAGGATAATGCCCACAACCCTCCTGGACATGGGCATTCATCACTAAATGCAATCTTGGGTATTGACTAGTACCTATATGGTATTACATTGGGTTAAAATGGCTAGGCTTAAAATGACATCCGGGTCGATAGATTAGTAATCTCCGAAGATCCTAAGTATGTGTGTGTGTGTGTGTGTGTGTGTGTGTGTGTGTGTGTGTGTGTGTGTGTGTGTGTGTGTGTGTGTGTGTGTGTGTGTATATATATGTATCTGAGGGACTTTTTTATGTGTACTTCACCTAGGAGGTCTTTGGGGTTTAGGTTGGTTATATTTATATGCCTCAGCATATGTTGGTCTATGTGTCTGCTTAGAATTGTGTGTGATTGGTGCAGTGTGTATACTACTGGCAACCTCATTGAAATTAGGAGTGCTTTTATCTGAGAGCTTTGCTTCCAGTGACTTTGTGTACCTACATCTCTCACATACCATATCAGTTTGTTTGAGAATTAACTGGTTGTCAGTAAACATGAGGCAATTTTTCCATTGAAAACAATATCGCCACTGATTCTAACGACAACCACAAAGCATTCTATAGTTATGTCAAGAATCTCAATGACAGCATTCAGATCTGCTCTGAGGTACAGCACAATGACACTAAATATACAGAACCAACTGATACTGCTAACATCCTGGCAGATAGGTTCAGTGGTAACTTTACCACCCTCTCACCCCATAAAGGGAAGAATGCAAGGTTCCTGTAATCACAACTGCACAGGTAAAAACCTCACTCTCCAAAGCCAAGAACAGAGCATCCATGGGACCTGACAACATCTCAGGCTGCCTTCTACATGAACTACAGAATGAACTGGCACCCCACCTAAGTACCATGTTCAATCATAGCCTCACCTCAGGCTTTGTGCCCATTGAATGGCGCACCATGATGGTTATTCCACTCCACAAAAGGGGGGTCACAAGAGACCCCGGGAACTACCACCCCATTAGTCTGACGAGCCTGGTCTTCAAGGCCACGGAACATATCATCATGGAACTCATAAAGAAAGACATTGGAGATCTCCAAACTCTGGGCCCTACACAGTTCAGGTTTGTGAAAGGCAGATCATGTCTCCTAAACCTGATAGACTTCTTTGAAGCAGTCACCAAAGCCATAGATGAGGGTAAGGTGGTTCACACTGCCTATCTAGATCTCGCCAAGGCATTCAACACCATCCCCCACTCTGGAATTATAGATAAACTCATTAAACTAGGTATAAATCCCTATGTCACAAGATGGGTTGCCAACTGGCTTACTGACAGAACCCACACTGTGAAAGTAGCAGACTCCAAATCAGACTTCAGACCAGTGACAAGTGGAGTACCACAGGGTTTAGTCCTGGGTCCTCTCCTGTTTGGTATCTACTTCTCTGAAGTACAGGCTAATGCAGAAGGTCTTTGGCTAACTAAATTCACAGATGACTGCAAACTAGGAGCCATAACCAAAACTCCTAACGATGTGGACATCCTACAAAAGGGCCTCACTGAGACAGATGCCTGGTGTCAAAGCCATGGTCTCAAGCTCAACATCAAAAAGTGCATTGTCATCCCCTTTGGTAAAAACTCTGTACCCATGAACTACCACATAGGTGGTAGTCTACTTAACACCAAAAGTGTGATAAGAGACCTTGGTACACAGGTGGACAGTAGTCTCTCCTTTGATAATCACTTTGCCACAGTGGTCAGGAAATCCTTCTATGTGGCACACCTCATCACAAAAGGTTTCTCATCCAAAAAAAAGAGGTCATTGTTCCCCTCTACTCATCACTCATTAGACCCATTATAGAGTACAATGCCCCTTTTGGTATGTACCTCACAAGACATCTACAACAACTGGAAAGACCGCAAAAATATCTCACAAAGAGGATTATTGGCCTCAAACAGATGCCTTATGCAGACTGACTCAAAAAACTCCAACTTTACTCCATCGCATATTGCCTACTCAGAGGCGATCTCTGCCTAACATACAAAGCTATGTCAAACCCAGAGATGTTGGACATGCTCCACTTAAAGAAATCCCAATCCCTCCAAGCTACATGCTCTAGGGACCTAAACCTTGTCACCACAATAAACAGAACATGCTGGAGGGATAGATTCCTCTCCCAGAGATCTGTTTCTAAAGCTTTCCACTTAGACTTTGGACACTGCCAGGGAATACCTCAGAATTTTGGGTCTCTTGGCATCTATGAGTCTAATGATACTTCTGGCAGGACTCTACATGAGAAAGATACAGTCATATCCAAAATCTCTTTGGTCCCTGCATCAAATTCCTTTATCATTTTAGATCCCAGTATTGGGGTTTGTCAGAAGAGAAGTGCTTTGGTGGAGGCAATGAATATCCTTAAATCCAGGTCTCCCCTTCTTCATCCCTGATCCAAAGCAGTTGGTCACCACAGACACTTCAAACTTTGCTTGGGGAGCAGTTTTGAGAGGCATAAAAGTGCAGGGTGTGTGTAACACCAAGGACAGATGCATTCATATAAATATCAAGGAGATCATAGGATCATAGGAAGTTACTGGGCTAATGGCCCTAGGGCCCTTACAAGCCTAGCCAAGTTTTACCTTTATTTCCACGATCATCACCAAATGCCCCTGTCCAAGAAGGACACAGGTGGAAACCCCAGGATGAATTTATAGTTGCCCATCCAATCGTTCAGATTGCATTTAAAGAGGGCCAATAAAGTACTCTGTTTGACTTAAAATGGGAGTCTGTTTCAAAGGTGTGGTAACTTCTAGGAAACAACTCTATCCCTTCAGGAGGTTCTATTAATGTCACATACTATGTTAAGGTCTTTAGAGTGAGTAACCTGTCCACCATTTGACTTGCAGATATGCAGCATTTCCAATAAAGCAGGGTCAAAGATTGCCTTATATGCAAGGCATAGATCACCTCTGAGTACTCTGCATAAAACAGAATAAAGTGACAGTGATTTCAGATGATCCACATAGGACAGATGCTGAAGACCTTGAATATTCCTTGTGAGTAATCTTTGTGGTCTCTTCAATTGCTGCAGGTACTTGGAAAGATACATACCAAAATGGGGCATTGTACTCAATTATTGGCCTGGTGATGGAAGAGGAGAGAGAGGTTATAACTTCTTTTTTTTTCCTGGATGTAATGCCCTTACTTATGAGATGAGCAATATAGAATACCCTTATTACCACTGTGGAGACATGGTGATCAAAGGTAAGGTTGCTGTCAACCCGTGTGCCCAGGTCTCTCACTACTGAGTGCATACTTAGGGTATTGTTACTGATGTGGTTGTTTGCAGGAAGATTGCACTTACTGAAAGGGATGATAATACTTTTTTTTGCATTGAGCTTAAGGCCATGACTTTGGCACCAACCATTTGCTTGTGTAAGGCCCTCTTGTAGGATGTTGGCATCATTTGGAGATTCTATGACTGCTCCCAGTTTGCAGTCATCAGCATACTTTGTTAGCCACATATCTTTAATTTTAGCTTGTACTTCACAGAAATAGATTCCAAAAAGTAGAGGTCCCAGGACAGATCCCTGTGGAACACCACTAGTTACAGGTCTGCTGTTGGAGATGGATTATCCTATTTTAACTATATGGGTTCTATCAGTGAACCAGTTAGTGACCCATCTAACCCTATAAGGGTTAATACCTAGCTGGGTGAGTTTTCCAATGATGTCTGAGTGGGAGATAGTGTCAAAAGCCTTGGTTAAGTCTAGGTAGGCTGTATACACAGATTTCCTCTTGTCCAGGGCCTTGGTGACTGTCTTAAGAAGTCTACCAGGCTTAATAGGTATGATCTCCCTTTTACAAATCCAAAATGAGTAGGGTCAATTGTTTGGAGATTACCTATAACTTTGTTGATAAGGTCCATGATAATTCACTCCACGGCCTTTCAGATAAGGCTGTTCATGCTAATAGGCCTATAGTTCCCTGGATCAGTGGAAGCACCACTTTTGTGCAAGGGGATAACAGTGGCTGTTTTCCATTCAGCTAGGAAGAAGCAGGTGCTTAGACTATGACTGAAGAAAGTAACCAGTAGTGTGTGTTGCTAATTCTTGTCTGAGCACATGTATGACGCAACCTGGGATGTTATCAGGTCCCAGAGATGCTGTGTTTTTGGCCTTAGAGAGGGTGGTTATGACCTGCTCTTTAGAGATACAAGGTAGAGGACAGGTGGTAGGGATGTTATGGGGTACATGTGCTGGGAACAAGGGAGTGAAGTTTTCACAGAACCTGTCGGCTAACAGGTTAGCTATGTCCACAGGCTCAGTATATGTGGTATCGTTAACTACCATTTCAGCACAAATCTGGGCCTTTCCTTTTCGGTTATGTTTGTAACTAAAGAATGTCTTATGGATGTCCTTAGTTGACGAAGCTAATTTGGATTTTTAGTTTGCTTTGGTGGTTTTCACAAGAAGTCGTATTTACTTATTTAAGCTGAGGAGGGAGTGTTTCCAGTTTAGGGCTGACTCTCTCTTACTCTTAGACAGCAATTTTTTCCTCTTATTGTCAAGCCCATTAATATCAGTTGTACACCAGGCAGGTTTGCTCTTCCTTGAGGAGTTTGTTTTGGTCCTATCAGGTATGGTTGAATCTATGCAGTTATACAGGTGTTTGTATAAAGCACTGGTGTAGAAGTCAGCATAGTTGCCAGTTCCATCTGAGGCGGAAGGTGAAGTAAAACTATTTATACCATCCCATAAGAGGTTGTAATCTGTTTTGGAGAGGTTTTTTAGTTTGGTTGCTGCTGAGGGTGGGGGTGGGGGGTAGGTGAGATAGTTACTTCAAATGAGACTGATTTGTGGTCAGATCTCACTAGGGCAGACTTGGGGGTGCAGCAATGGCTCCCATATTGGTAAGCACCAGATCCAGGATGTTGACACCCCTTGTTGGGGTGTCAACTAGTTGGTCCAGGACATTGGAGTTAGCAAAGTCAAGGAACCTTAGGGCAAGTGAGTTTCTGCATGAGTAATTTCCCCAGTCAATGGATGGGTAGTTAAAGTCACTCAAAACCATGGTGTTTGGATGTATCTTGATAGACTCAAGTAGATCCAAATAGGCAGAGTGGGTGTCCTGAGTCATGGAGGGGTTCTTGCAGGTGGAAATTACTTGAATAGGTGTCCTACCAACAGTTAATTTCACCTGAGGTATCTCCAGGGAATCATACTGTTAACCCAATCTGAAGGTGTATAGATCTTTAATGAATATCAATACACCACCTCCTTTAGTTTTCACACCTTGAGTTTGTGGTCTGAATGTGTAGAAGGAGGTGTAGCCCAATATAGCTGGGGTACTCTCCACAGCCTTGAACCAGGTCTTTATGACTGCACAAATGTCTTTGTCTTCCAAGGTGAGGACTGCTTCCAGTGAGTGAAGTTTCATGTTAAGACTCCTAGTGTTTAGCAGCATAACCCTGATGTTATTTTTAGATGGACATTTTTCCTTTGAGAATTTTGTCCTTGAGACACTGCCTAAAAAGGCACTACAGGGGTGGCAAGAGACTTAGCCAGTAGCCAAAATCCCAGGGGTGACAGAAGAATACCATCTCTGGAAAAGCATCGAGGTCTGTTGATCATGTCATCCCAGGCTGGCAGATATGGTATCCCCTTAGAATGACACCAGAAACTAAGCCAATTATTGAAGTCAATCATTTTCTGTTTGTATGGAGACATCATATGTACTGACTGGTGTGTGAGAGAGCATGGATTCAAGGTTGCATCTCTCACATTTTGAGTTTGCGTGGACTAGGAGTAGAGGGTTGTCAATGAACATGAGGCAGTTGCTATACTGCCTCAGGATGCCCATGTCGACCAAGCTGGCTGGAGAAACTGTGGGAAATTGTTCTTCAATAGTATTAGGTAAATTTATATGGTCAGGAAAAAAGGTCACAGTTAGGAATGGCTAGTGTGTGAGAGGTGTGTTGGTACTTCTGAGGCTAGGCTTAGTGTTCCACCTGACAGTAGAGCAGAGCTGAAAAAAACCTCTTCAGGACCACAAGCAAAGTAGTAAGGGAAAATTTAACAAAAAAAACTTTTGTGTCTATAACCACCAGTGGTAACCACAGCTATGGGGCAATACACAATTGTGCACTACATGGAAACAAGTGCAAATGCAGGGCTTAAATAAAACAAGAAATAACACTTTTAACTCAAACTAGCCAATAAAGATGCTCTCTCTGAGCTCTAGTCCAGTCACCCTCAATTAGACGGGAACAAGACAGCACTCTTTTCCCACAAGGATGCAGAAAGGCCTTCTCCAACAAAGATGGCTTGAATTTTATACTTAGAATTTAAAAAACAGACTCAGAAACAGCAAACCTAGAACTGGGCTATGCTATAGCTGAACTAGTACAGTATACAGTAATATGTGGCAAAAAAAAAACAGTTCAGACAATTCAAACAAACATTAGAATGCAAATGCAATTAAAAGTGCTATATAAGAGCAAAAACAGGCACTTAAAGTTAGTTGGGAGCAACGGATGCCTCAGATCTTTCAGTAAGAGCTGGTTTTAGTGCTAAAGTGATACAAAATAGTCTAGATTTAGGAAGTCTGAATCCAGCCTATACTACATTAATATATATAATACTCACTAGAAATCCAAAGTGCATAAGATCACAATCACAAGAGCAAAAAACAGTTTAAACAAAGCAGTAATTCAGTGGAATACTGTCATCAATTTAATCAGGCTACTGACAAGCATAATAAATGTGGCAGAATAAATGCAGTTGAACACAGTTTTAAGTATAAAAAGCAAAAGCACCAAAATAAAGTAGGAAGAGGCACAAATACAGTGGAAGCAGCTGAATAAAGTGTATTTATTTATTTTTGCATGCTTTGATCAAGGCACTCAACTCCCTGAACTATCGTTGATCTCTGGGTTATCTTCAAGTGATTACAGATAATAACACAGTCATGGGGTTCATCAACAAGCAATGGGGAACCAGGTCATACACCCCTTTGCAGACTAGCTATGTTCACGGGAGATATAGTTTCACAGCACAATCTTACTCTACAGGCATCCTACATTCCATTAGAGCAAAACTGTGTGGCAGACAAGCTGAGGAGGAGTAATGAAGACCCTCACAAATGGAAACTATATCAGGGGGTCTCCAAGATTTGATTCATCTAGTGGAAGTTCCAAACATAGACCTGTTTGTCTCCTTTTTGAACAATCAACTCACCAAATTCTGTTCCAGGACTCTGTACAAGAAGGCTTGGAAAACAGATGCCTTTTCTTTTCTTTTCTTTGGATAGGAATGTTCCTGGATGCCTCTTTACCCTTTACACTAATATCCAGCATACATCTGAAGATTCAGATGGAACCACCAAGATCATTTTGGTGACTCCCTTCTGACACAGTCAACCATGGTTTTCCCTTCTTTTGGAAATGGCCAGGAGCAATTACCACAAAAATATTAGTGTCTGCTATACCCTAATGTCAATCATCTTCAATTGACTGCCCATGTGAAAGGGTCTTAATTTCTTGTAGGTACCTGTTTTCTGAGGACATGCAGCAGGTACTAATGGAGGCGAGAAAACCTGCTACTAGAAAGCAATATATAAGCAAATGGAAAAGGTGTTCTAGTTAGTGCCAACAACATAAACAGCTCCCATTCAGGGCTAGTATTTCTCTGCTTTTAGAGTATTTGTGTGAGTTACTGTCATGTGGCCTTTGACAGCAACTCACACAAATACTCTAAAAGCAGAGAAATACTAGCCCTGAATGGGAGCTGTTTATGTTGTTGGCACTAAATAGAAAACCTTTTCCATTTGCTTATATATGGCTTTCTAGTAGCAGGTTTGTTACTATCATATGGCCTTTAGTTTACCGCGGTGGTACAACAGTATGATTGTTACCTCACAGCAAGAGGTTCTCTCATTCGATTCTCGGCTGGAGTGCAGAGAGTGCCTTCTGTGTGGAGTCTCCATGTCCTCCCTGCAGTTGGGTGGGCGTTCAAAAGACAAGCGTAAATGGGCGTGCCTTTGTTGAAGGTTGAACGTCTAGCTGGCACCTCGGCGTTCATTAAAATCTACTGCCAATCATTAGTGGACCGGAGTTCTGCTGTGGCGACCCCTAACCGGGAAAGGCTGAAAGACAAACAACAACAACTATCATATGGCCTTTCTTATTCATCTATTAAGGCTCATTTATTGTCCATGTCTGAATGTCTACCCATAGATCCTGCCCTTTCAAGACAGCCTCATGATAAAATGTTCTTGAAAGAGATTTTGCATAAGAGTCCTTCAAGTAAACTGCTGGCCCTTCCTAGGGATCTTAGTTTTGTGTTAGAAAAATGAACATTTACTCCATTTGAACCAGTGTATCTGGTTGATGAGGCTCTTGACATGGAAAACAGTTTTACTGATTTCTCTGATATCTGCAAGAAGGGTATCTGAGTTGCAAGCTGTTATGGTGAGTCAACCCTTCCTCATTTTACATAGGGACATGGTTTCTTTGAGAACTAATCCTTTTATGCCTAAAGTCGTATCCAAGTTTACTTTAATCCAAGCTATCCATCTCGCTTTTTTCTTTCCTGAAATTAAAAGTGAGGGAGAAAGAATACTCCATACCTTGGATGTCCACAGACAAATGAGGTACTATCTTGACAGAGCTAAATCTTTAATTTATTAGTATCAATTGCTCATTTCCTGTTAGGGCACAACCTCTGCAAAAACAGACTTTTTCCAAATGGTTGCCCATGGCTATTAACTTTAGTTATACTCACAATGGCAAATCTATTCCAGGCAGGGTCAAAGCACACAGTACAAAGGCCTTGTCTTCATCTATGGCTTTTTTGAAAGGGTTGGATTCTAGAAGTATGCTAGAAGCTGCTCATTGGTCCTCTTTACATACTTTTACAAAATATGTAAGCTTAATTCCTTCTCTAGGTCTAGATCAAGTATGGCTAAGACTATTCTCCAAGGGCTCCTGAGCCCTTCTCCTCCCAAATATAGATAGTTATGGTAATCTGCCCATACAGCTAAGGATACTGCAGCAGTGATCAATATTAAGAATATAGTACAGTTATAAGTTAAAGTTACCACAATAGTAGAAGTGAAAATGATCGCTGGTTTAGTAGCAGCTCTGTCCCTCCATTCCTCTTGCTTTTTGGGGTGTTTAATGCCAATGTAGATATGTATTTTTTTATCCTTGGTGTGACAAAGGAGGATACTGGTAGCACAGCTATCTGGAATTTTGTAAGTAACTATTTGTCATTTGTGAATATGAACATGATCTATATAAGATGCTTGTGTTACAACCATATTAGAACTGTATGTCATGTGCATATCAAACCAGTCTGTACAGATTTGTGTTAAAAATATTTTTGCAAAGTGCTGTTTGAAATGTAACCACAGTGTGCCCAACTGGAAGAAAACAGAAGAGAACAGAAATGTATATGCACTATTGTAACAGTTTAAATGTATATATTTTAACAGTGGAAACTGGAATGCAGGAGGTTAACTTCTGAATAATAGCTGAAATTAAATTACTTAATGGCTACGCCATAAAAGATAGTATCTTCCAGTTCCAATGCAGCAAAGAGATACAATGTCTAAAACTAGGGAGCTTTCTGTATTGTCTCTAGGGTGAAATAATTACTAGTCTTGAAATGTGAAGGAATGTAATTGTTTTATGAATTCCAGCATCTGCCAAAGATCTGAGGTCTATGTATTTTCACAGGTAGATACTAAATACTGTCAGCTTCTAGCAGTGGGAGTTTCACCTTGGATAGAGTCAGATGGCAAGAAATTATGTTATTCTGAAAGTTATCACAGCAGTAATATTTGAGATATTAATTTAAAAAGTGTCTTAGGGAGACAGGACATTCTGTATTTGGTCTTGGACCTGACAAGAACCATTCATCATAACATCTGACTTGCTCTGTAAGTAAGTTTCTTTGGTATAGTAACTTTCTTAGATATAGTCAAAAATATAGCAAAGCTTAGTTTACATATTTTATTTATTTATTTGAGACTGTCCTGCAATGTTGTTTTAAATATTTCCTCTGATTTTGAACTCTGACATCACTGTGAATATATACTGGGTATTTTCATGTCCTTTTATTATTTATTATTAAATATATTAAACCTTTCATCATTTCTGATCTGTCTAGAGATATTTAAGTTTTGAGAGTATTTGCATATTTATTTGGTGACACTATGTGGGCCACTCCTAATAGCTTTGCTCTTGGTCAAACTACCATTTGTATTAATATTAATATTACACAGTGAGATTGGACACCCTTTATTAGGGGCCTTAAAGCAGTTGATAAGGAGTTGACTGGTGGTAGTGACAACTACCTTATAGTCTGGGCAAAATGGGGCATAGCTAGTAAACCTGTGTCAGCCTTTCCCAGGTGTGTGTGTGTGTGTGTGTGTGTGTGTGTGTGTGTGTGTGTGTGTGTGTGTGTGTGTGTAAAACCTCAAAGAATTTGTGCCTGTCAGTTACTTGGGCAGGGACACAAAGCACTGGTTGGACAGAGAGATTGCTGGGAGTCTTGACTTGGCCACTCAGCTGAGTTCTCAACTCTATAGCTGTGCCAGTGGGGAGTTTTACTGGGTGTCTGGAGAAAGAGGGAGAAACCAGCCCTGGACTGACTGTGGTCTCTGTGTGCTCTTAATTGAAATTGCACTTGATGCTGAGAGCTGCATCTGGATGTAGTGTGTGTGTACTTGTCATCCTCCCAGTCTGTGACCCTCACTGGTGCCAGTGGTGAGGATTTAGGCTCCTTGATTACTGGTCAAGTGGTGAGTCATCACACTTAGCATTGTCTTTTCAGCACTCAGCCTTCTTATCTCTGGTAGCCAGGAAGCTCTTAAGAGCTTCAGCTCATCTATTGTTCAGCACTCATCAGATCTCTTAAAAAAACTTGAAACAAAAAGAAAGAAAAGAAAAAGGAATAAAACCGAATTAAAGTTAGAAGTTGAGAACAGTTAGACCACATATTAACAGCACAACATTGTCATACAAACATTGGTTTACAAAGTCCATTGAACATGTGGGAGAAACAGACAAATGCTGAGTCTGTAAAATGCAACTAGAAAACATTAACAATGATATCTTTTTTGGTGGTACACACAAATGCACAAGAGGTCTGTGGCAACAAAGGCATAGTAATGTGGCAACATTGTTGCTTTGTGGATTGAGCAAACTTTACAGTATTGAATTAGCTGAGAAGCATTGGAAATGTGAGCCACAAAGCATTATAGAGAATGATGAAGTTTATATTACATGGGATCACCCATTACCATAAGTTCAAAAGAGATATGAGAAAACTAGATACAGTAGTCCATGAAAAAAAAAAAAAATTAGACAGTAGTAAAAAAAAGAAAAGTAGCTACATGATCAGTAAAACATATGAGGCAGTGCAGAGAGTGTCTTATAGATATGCAGGCAAAAATTAATTAAAACAAGATACAGGCAAAAATTAGGGCAATACCCCAGCAGGAGCAGCAGGGCCCCCAAAAAAGAATTTACAGTTACATCTAGATAAAAAGATATTACACCATTACATGTATGAACAGCAGAAACATCAGCTTGGGAAGTGAAAAGAGGTACTGAGAATTGCATTTGAAATAATGGGTGATATGTTATCAGTACTATGTACAGTAACTTTAAACATACTTTTTATTACTTTTTCCACTTCCCATCATTCCATTATAGTATATAAAGCCAAAAAAAAATTGGAAAGAAAAAAGACTGAGAAAGAAGAAAGAATTGAGAGGGCAGAGAAAGGAAAAAGAAAGATGCAGCAGTTGAAGTTAAGTAATATGCCCTGTACTGTAACACTTGCATCATGTTTAGTTAAACTGAAATTATTTGAACTGTGGTCTGGGGTCACATATTTAGTGGGAATGTGGGGATTGATGAGACAGACAGAGTGCCAGAGTATAGGTGTGAGTACCAATTAACTACTCTTAGGGCAATGGAGCCTTGTTGTGGTGGTCTGGAAGACTGGGATAAAGCTAGATTTGTTCCTGAGGTTATAAGTAGGGGTAGATGCAATGAGTCTTTTGGTGAGATGTACCAAATCACTGCCAAACATATCGCATATCATAATAGCAGTTATTGCATTTTTTTGTAACCAGCACTTTGATAACCAGCTCTACACTGTTATTTCCATATAATAATATTTAATGATGAAAGTCTTTGTAAACCTTTATAAATGTTGTGTGTATGTATATTTTCTTTACTTATACATTGATCTTTGTAATATGTAAATGTTCTGCTATTGCCTTTGGGCCTGGATCATGGCTGAAGAAGATCTTTGGACCAGCCCATCTATCAAGATAATTAATTAACTAATTAATTAATAAGAGTTTTTTGATGGAGTAGTTTATACAGAAGAGAGCATAAGAAGAGGTTTACTTTACCTATATTAAGGAGTTATTTTGCTTTCAAGAGTGCCCCAGTGATGTGCCAGTTGAGGAGAGTCAGTTATAAAGAGGCAGATGTTGTTGGATATAATTTTCAGTACAGTACTGTCCATTTCTTCACAGTATGTTCATATGTTTGCCTTATATTTTGGTGTGTTTCTCAAGCAAGTTGTGGTTTTCTGACAAATCCTCGAGGACTAAAGTCACTAAATAATGACAGGCATTTGAGTTTAGAATTCAGAACCTTAAGAAAATGCAGGCTGACACAAATCATGTTATTCTAGCATTTTTTTTTAATTTTATAAGAACAATATTTAAACTCTGTCTGAATTTATGAGCCTTTGTCCCCCAGCCATATTAGGTTTGGTTCAGATTTCTTGCACTAAGAAACTGAGAGGTATGGTAACCACACAATCACCTATATGGATAATAGGGAAATATGCTTGTTTGTAATTTATCTGTTGAAGTTTCCACTTACCCTATGCATCTAGTGGTAACATTCAGTGCAATTTCAAAAATATGTTGCTATTTTTCAACTCAGTCCTCACAAAAACACATTTTTTTTTTGCAATTTATGCCATTAACTACATTGCAATTAACATTTTGTAATTGCTTATATGCTAAATAAAATCTGTAAAAATAAGAGCAGCATTTTCACAAAATTTTACAATATGTAGTAAAAAAATCCATAATAAACAAGTACTGATTTACTACTAACTTGATTTCATCATTGTTGACTACAATTTAATAGTTCAATAGTCACTTGAAAACTTTTCAGTAGCAAGGGTAATTGTACAATAGGTGTGAAATTAGGTGTACATGTATCTGTTTATTTTGATGAGGTAGTGGAGACAGGTTTCTGCTTTGTATGCATGAGAGATTTCCTTACTGTCAGTGCTTCTCCCTGAAAGGACTACAATTGTGTATGAGAAGCACTAAAGAAGGTTTTATTGGTATGGCGTGCTTTCCACTCCCTAAAATATTCTGGTCTCATTTGAGGAACTGCAGTCAGAAGGAAAAGTGGGATGACAGTTTAGAGTGATCTGCTTAGATCACTTAATTATTTTTGTCCTGCATTTAGAATAAAGTTGGTTAAGTTTTGTGAAAGGAAGAATTATGAATTTCCACCCTTTTGAGGAATTCATTAACGATAATGACCATGCTTTTTTGCATGGCATAACCCTCAACTGTCCAGATTTTTGCAGAATGTTGGTACTGGGTAGGTCTTAGAGGGATTATTTCAAAAATGGATCCTCACATTTATAGAAGACTGCTGCAACATCACAAAGTAATCTAATTGCACCAGACAGGGGCTGACTATTACAGGTATGTACAAATGTTATTACTTCTGAGAGATTTTTCCTTGGACTGTGATGAATTACTGCTTCCAACTGTTGTATTGTGCATCTGCATTAATGAAGAAGTACATACAAATTACACAGTTAGTGTACTTTTGTTCATTTTCCTTAAGGGATGTAATGTTCTGTAGTACTGGACTTTGGATGTGTACTTTCCAAATGTTGTGCTTTAGTGGTGATTTGGGTGGGCAGTTACTTCTATGTGTGGGTAGGATTTTCCATCTTTTGGGCTTATTTGTTCAGATTAGTTGAGTATTTGCTTACCTTATTTTATATATATATATGTATATATTTATATATATATATATATATATATATATATATATATATATATATATATATAATATGGGTCTACTTCATAAGATTGACAGACCATTTGATCGACATTCATTTGGTCGACAGCTCATTTGGTCGACAACCAGTGTTCAAGGCACTTAACAGGGATTTGCCCCCCTCCTCAATGTTGTGCAACCCTGGAGTTGATATATATAGTTTGGGGGATGTGGGGGCACTGCCCCCCACATTGGAGGGTGTGGGGGCCGAAGCCCCCCACCTATTTCCATTTAAAACATGAAAATACAACAAAAACTACACATTTTAAACGATAATGGAATGGCTTCACCAGAAGAAAATAAAAGTTTTCGAATGTCCCAGCCAGAGCCCAGACCTAAATCCAATAGAAAATCTGTGGGGAGATATATGTTTGTGTGTGTGTGTGTGTGTGTGTGTGTGTGTGTGTGTGTGTGTGTGTGTGTGTGTGTGTGTGTGTATGTGCCTTTATTGACAATCTGATCTGGTATCTGTTCAGGGAGTTTGTTTTTACAAAATCCAGGAATGTCTGTGCCTGTACTTTTGTTGTCATACATAATTCACAGTTAATACTGGGGTTATGAGAGTCGCCCATGAATATGGTATTTGGTTAGATGGTGAGTGTTTCCAATATGTTTAAATATATTGTATGGTTTTCCTGGGTCATGGAAGGGGACTTATAGCTTGCAAGGAAGTGGTATTGCATTCTACCTATAGTGATTTTGGAGAGTCTGAAGTGCATTGCCCTTTTTGACCAGCCTTGAGGTAGATTTTTTATGTAAATTGAGACACCTCCACCTTTAGTTCCTCCCTGTTTTTTTAATTTCTCCAAAATCCGTTGGGTTTCTAATACAATGACAAGAATGGACCCCAGTCCTAAGTCAAAGTATAATTAAAGTTCATGAAATTAGTAGTGTTTCAGACTTTTATGTCAGCCAGAAATGTTCTTTGTAGCACCCACAATGTGCTCACTAATGTCTCCTTCTGCAATTTGTATGGAGTTACTGTATTGGCAACATATCTAAATACAATTGTTGATCCTTTTTTCTAAGACCCATTGCTCCTACTACCATTGGAACTGTCTGGGTATCTTTCTTCCACATTGTTCTCATTTCTGCCTGCAAATCCTGATTTTTTATGACTTTGTGTCTCTCTGTACACAAGACACTGTAGTCATTGGCAGTAGCAATTTCAATAATCAATGCTACTTTTGTTTTCTTTTCATGGACCACTATAGCTGGTTTTCTCGCATCTATCTTTTAAACTGTTGGCAATGGGTGATCCCATGTGATATAAACTTCATCATTTTCTGTTATGCTTTGGGGGTCATGTTTCCCGTGTTTTACAGCTACTTCAGTATTATAATCTTTGCACAATCCCCAATGCAACAGTCTTGCCACATTATTATGCCTTTTAGTATACAGTCCTTCTACCACTAGTATATCACAACCAGCAGCGAGGTGTGCAATTGTTTCCAATTCTTGTTTTTTCTTTTTTATTAAATATTTTATTGAAGTAAGAAAATGATAACTTTAACAACAATATGATCATCATGGATACTAGTTTCAAATGTAAAAGAACAATGAAAAGACACACTACAACTATATACACTATTTACAGAGGCCCAAAATTGATAAAATTATAAAACAATAGCAAAACTTTTGCATAATAAACATCAGATAATTCAGAAAGAGTTAGAGTATCGACTATTTCAAATTCTGTTTAACGAAACCTACATTTGTCTACTTCTCCCACATATTCAATGGACTTTGTAAACAAATGTGTACATAGTCCACTGTCTTGGGCTGTCAATATTAACCTTTCATCTTTTGGTTTGAATTCATCTTTCCTTAACAATTCCTGCATTTGATACTGATCAACATGAGGTTCTCCCAGACGTTTTCTATGCTTGCAACTATATTTATGCATTTTCTACATTTCATGCCTTCTCATCTGATCCTTCACCTTATGTTCTTTCTTTTGTTTTTTGGCACATTCAGTTGCTGCCTGATTTTTATCTACTTCTGGTTTGATTTCCATTCCTGCTTCACAGATATGCTTCTGCTAGACTAAGAAGGGAAATCATCTTAGATTTGTTCTCATCTTTCAAAGCTTTCACTATGTTTGGGACTTGTAAGGTCAGCAGATATGTGTGCAGTCCCATGTTTGCAGATCTATACATGTAATCAGTTTCAAGGAGGCCCATACCTCCTTCGGAATGGGGAATATATAATCTTGGTATGCACTGATTTTTATAAATCATCTGATGAGCATGAAGCATCCTTCTTGTTTTCCTATCTAATCTACTCATCATTTTTTGGGGCCAGTCAATCACTCCAAAACTGTACGTTAGGACGAAAAGAGCAAATTGGTTTACAGCTTGAATTTTGTTCCTAGATGTCAACACTGTTTCCAGAATTAATTTAAGTCTTCTAAATTCATATTTGTTCATGGTTTACTGTTGATCGTTCATCAATTCCCAAATATTTATACACTCGCTCTTGCTGAAGTTCTTTTATATCACATTCTTGTCCCAAACTGATGTTTTCTTGGTGCCACAGCTTTCCTGCTTTAAAGGTTGCTTTTGCACATTTATCAAGACTAAATGACATTCTTATATCATCTGAAAAAGTTTTGACTACTTGCAGTTGTGCTCTCAGTTCCTCGTCTGATGAGCTATACAGTTTTAAACCATTGACAAAGAGACGATGAGAAGTCTTTACACTTTGTTATTTTCTAGGAGCCAAATTATAGCTGTGACCTAACCTGTTAAGCAGACAGCTTAATGGGTTAAGGGCAAGACAGAATAGCAGCAGTGACAGGGCATCACCCTGGAATACCCCCCTTTGAATTTTTATCCCTGGAATAATAATTTGTCCTTTATCATGGCTTAATTGCAAAGTGGTCTGCCACATTTTCATGGTCACTGTAATGTAGTCGATCAGTGTAGGGTGTATCTTATACATTTTTAAGCACTCTTTTATCCATGAATATGGGATACTGTCATATGCTTTTTTGTAGTCAATCCATGCCATATTTAGATTCTTCCCCTTTTTACAGTTCTCCATTATGACTTTATTTAGCAACAAATGATCCTTTGTTCCATATGACTTTCTTTTATTACTCTTTTGTTCTATCGCCATGATTGAATTTTCTTCTAAATAACTATAAACTCTGTCAGCATCAATTCCTATGTATAGTTTATACCTCATCAGAAGGCAAGTTATCGGTCTATAATTTTTAGTGTAGCTTTCAGGTTCACTCTTCAGTAGGAGCATTGCTTTTCCTGTTATTAGCCAGGTTGGTGCCTGTTTAGGGTGTACATATAAATAGTTCTTACTCATGGCTATATCTTCATGCAAAGATGTTAATACTTTTAACCAGACGCTAGGTGCTGCATGTGGGCCTGGGGTTTCCCAGTTGGAGGCTTTTCTTAACTTTATTTCAATTTCTCTGGCTGTTCCTTCATTCCATTTCATACCTTTGAACTTCTTATTCTTTCTTTTACTTCTTCTATCCATTTAGCATCTTTGTTATGTTCCACAGAATCTTCATAAATACTTCTCCACAATGTCTATGTTTCTTCTTTTGTTGGTTGTCTTTCAATTCCTTTTACCTTGTTACCCAATTCTCTATAAAACTTTTTTGGGTCATCAATAAATTGCATATTTTGTACTTTTCCTTTATATTTATCTGTGTATCTTCCAAGTTTTTCTGCCTGTGCTGATATTTTTAGTTTATTATCCGCGATAGTGCATGATAAATCCTGATCCGTTATGATGCTGTGCATTGCTTTTATCATGTCTATCTTTCTGAGTATTATTGTTGATCTGTTCCCTCTTCTATACTCTTCTAACAGTGAAACTTCTTGTTTTAATTGCTTTATAGTTTTATCTATTTGATACTTCCATGATGGTATTCAATTTCTCCCCTTCCTTTCCCCTACTACCCTGTGTTCTTGTGGTAGAATGTTATGTTATTAATTTAGCTGCACAGTAATATATCCTGTTGACTTCTATTATATTGCATGGATCTCTAGGGACAGTCCTAATTACTGTGTTCATTTGTTTTATTAAACGTCTACCTTTTTGGGTTTTATTGACCTTCTGCAGTCTATTTCTTTCATTGATCTTAATATGCTTATCTCTATTAAATCAAGCAACTCTTCTCTTAGCTCATTTTCTTCTAAACTGAGAGTACATTTTTTTCTCTCCATTTCCTGCTGGTATTCTATAGGAAGTTCTACAGCATCTTCCTGTGGCACATTCTCTTCAATTTCCTCCTGTGCCATCTGTTGCTCTGTCATATGGGAACTCACTGGCCTATCACTCCTCAACATTGATTGCATCACAGTTGCCACAGTTTCCTGTTCCTTCCCTTGCTGTCCAGCTTCAAGTGAATGTTTATACTGGTTTCCTGTGGAAGGCTCCAAAATATCTTCAGATGGCAATTGACCTATTGCTTCCTGTTACACTAGTCTCTCCTAAATTTGGATGTCCATTGCTCTATCCTGCTGTGGGTTAAACTTTCTACATTGAATCCTTCACTTAGGATCACTACACCCTCACAAACTCCCCTTGAGTACCTTGTTCCCCATTGGCCCTTTTTTTCAATTATAAAGGAATTCCCAATACTATTGTAGCATGTCCAAAGGTCAGTTGTCAATCTTCTCTCCGGTCCAGCTGGTAAATCTGGGAATCTTGAGGCAATGTTACAACTGCCTCATGTACACAGACAACCCTCTCCTCCTCCCAACAAATTCCAACACATGTGAGAGATGCAACCATATAGCCAAACTGGAGGCTAAGCTCTCTCAACTCAGTACTGGCGTAACCAGTCAGGAGGAGAAGGAAACCACACTCACTACAATTCCAGTCTCACATAGACCTACCACGACAGCAAACCAAACACATAAACACACAAAAACATACTCGAGGCTCTAAATAAAAATCTGCCTAAGCAGCAGAGACCTCCAAAGCAGACACCCAAGCAACCGCTACCCCAAAACAAAACACGTGCAACACATAGCTCACAAAGCCAGTGTGCTGAACAGTCACAGCCCTTAAGGCTAAACAACACACCTGATACACTTGTAATAGGTGACTCTATCGTCAGGCACACTGACGTCCCGCTCACCAGGCTGAACAAGGAGAAGGTCACAGTGAGCTGCCTGTCGGGCGCTAGGATCCGCCACATAACACAAGCACTCAGGTCACTCCAAGGCAAGTACAAATATGACTCAGTCATTGTCCATGCTGGTGTGAATGACCTGAGATGTACCTCCCTGGACTACATGAAAAGAGACATAGATGAGCTCTCTGAGCATGTAGCCCAGGCCGGTATGACCCTGACCTTGAGTAGCATCTTACACTCACCAAGAATGGTGCCACAATATGAAGACAAGATGATCAATTTCAACAATTGGCTTAAGTATTGGTGTCATTCAAAGGGGATCCAATGCCTGTCAGCCTGGGATAACATGCTCGACAAGCCACGATGCTTTGCTAGGGACAGCTTGCACCTGTCACCCCTGGGCTTTCGGATATTGGCAAAGGCTCTTGCTACCCCCATAGTGCCTTTTTTAGGCAAGGCTCAAAAGACAAACCCACCTCCATAGGTATCACAAGGTATAAGAAACTAAGAGTAATGCTACTCAACGCCAGAAGTCTAAACCTCAAGATGCACGCACTCGAAACTCTCCTTAGCATGGAGAACATCGATATCTGTGCAGTAACAGAAACCTGGTTCAAGGCTCCAGAGAGCACCCCAGCACTACCAGGTTATACCTCATACCATGCTTTTCGGCCCCAAAACTTGGACCGAACCATAAAAGGAGGGGGAGTATCAATATACCACAAAGATACCCACACCTCCAGGTTGGTGGCACAGCACGAAGCATTAGAGACTATCCATGTGCAACTAACAGTGGGTAAAACTGCCTTCCAGTTTATAGCCTGCTACAGACCACCCTCCCAAACCCAGGAACCCCACTCGGCCTTCCTGAGAACATTGGAAAATATGAAGGTCTCTCCAAACACCATTATATTGGGCCACTTCAACTACCCAAACATAGACTGGGAGCATTACTCTAGCTCCAACACCCTAGCCCAAAGGTTCCTAGAATTTATAAACTCAAATGCTATGGAACAACTTGTTACCACTCCCACAAGAGGGGAAAACATACTGGACCTGATCATCACCAACATGGGGACTTTATGCGCCAGACCAGAAGTGTATCCCTCACTGGTAAGATCAGACCATAAACTAATCTCACTGGATAGTCACATGCCGACCCCACCCCCTGCCCAGAAAACCACAGTGAAATACTTCTCTAAAGCAAATTTCACACTCCTCAAAACCGAGGTGGAATCCTTCAAAGCCCCCGGGCCTGTGGAAAATATGTCTCAGACCGCAGAATCCTTTATAAACGCATTCTATGTACACCTTCAGGAATGCATGGATCATGCAATCCCAAATAAAACCAAGACCCAATCCTCCAAAGGCAGACGTCCTGTCTGGTGGACCCCAGCCATAAACAAACTATACAATAGAAGGAGGAAGCTACTACATGATAGAGCAAAATCCCAAAAAGGGAAGGCATCTCTGATCAGTATTAGCAAAAAACTACGGGCACTCATAAAATCGTCTAAGGCCAGCTTCGAGAAAAATTGCACAGGACACTAAGGATAATCACAAGGCTTTCTTTAGTTATGTTAGTAACCTGGGTGGGAATTCCCAGATATGCACAGAATTAGTCCAAAATGACAAAAAATACACTGAACCCACAGACATTGCCAACATGCTAGCTGACAGGTTCAGCGCAAACTTCTCCCCTCCCACCAAAAGGGCAAATATCTATCCCAGCAGAGTGCTGCCCCCCTGACATCTCAGATGCTCAGGTAAGAGCCGCCCTCTCCAAAGCAAAAAACACAGCATCAATGGGGCCAGACTGTGTCTCGGGCTGCGTCCTACATGAACTCCAAGAAGAGCTAAACCCAAACATAAAACTACTGTTCAATCTCAGCCTTACTACAGGATATGTACCCAAAGAGTGGCGTACAGCAACAGTGGTCCCTCTCCACAAAGGTGGTGCCTCAACGGATCCTGGAAACTATCGCCCCATAAGCCTGACTAGCTTGGTCTGCAAAGCTATGGAAAGTATCATCATGGACCTCATAAATAAAGATATTGGGGACCTACAGACACTGGATCCTACCCAGTTCGGCTTTGTTAAGGGCAGATCCTGCCTCTTAAACCTGGTCAGTTTCTTTGAAACAGTCACCAAGGCCATTGATGAGGGGAAGGTGGTCCACACAGCCTACCTGGACCTCGCAAAAGCCTTCGCTACAATACCCCACTCTGGCATTATAGATAAGTTCACCAGCTTAAATATAAACCCCTATGTCACTAGATGGGTTGCAAACTGGCTCAAGGACAGAACCCACATGGTTAGAATTGCTGGAGCCATGTCAGACTCCAAACCAGTTACAAGTGGTGTCCCACAAGGCTCAGTCCTGGGACCTCTCTTGTTCGGTATATATTTCTCGGAGGTACAGGCCAACACGGAAGGACTGTGGCTGACCAAGTTCGCAGATGACTGCAAACTGGGCGCCATGATCGACTCTCCAGCCGACACAAGCATCCTCCAAAAGGGCCTCATAGAAACAGACAACTGGTGCCAGAGCCATGGCCTCAAGCTAAACGCCAAAAAGTATATAGTCATGCCCTTTGGCAAAAACAAAGTGCCCACAAATTACCACATAGGTGGTAATCCATTAAGTACAGAAGAAGTAATTTGGGACCTGGGGACCCAAGTTGATAGCATTCTCTCATTTGACAACCACGTGGCCAAAGTGGTTAGAAAAACATTTTATATAGCCCACCTAATCATGAAGGGATTCACATCTAGATCAGGGGAGGTCATCGTGCCTCTTTACTCATCCCTTATCAGGCCCATAATTGAGTACAATGCCCCTTTTGGGATGTACCTTACCAGACACCTGCAGCAACTGAAAAGACCCCAAAAGTACCTCACCAAGAGGATCAAAGGGCTCAAACAGATGCCATATGCTGCCCGGTTAAAGAAACTCCAGCTCTACTCAGTGGCATACCGCCTGCACAGAGGTGATCTGTGCCTGATGTATAAAGCCATGTCCAACCCGGAATTAATGGAAATGCTGCACCTCAGAAAATCCAAGTCCCATCGAGCCACGCGCTCGAGAGACTTGAACCTCAGCACTGAAATAAATAGGACATGCTGGAGGGACAGATTCATAACCCAGAGGCTCCCTTCACTCTGGAATAAAATCCCAGTCCAGGTTAGGCAGAGTCCCTCATTGACTCTCTTCAAGAGGAATCTTGATGAGTGGATGGGAGATCGTAGGTTTACCCCGGGTATCACTTCTGTGTCACTGTTAGACAGAGGCACAGTATACTAACCTCGAAAAAGGGCAAAGCAAAATTAATTTAAAATGGGTGGCGAAAGCCAAACACACTCTGGCTAGGCTTATAAATGCCCTAGGGCAGATAGCCTAGTATGAACCTATGAACCTATAGGATCATAGGAAGTTACTAGACTATTGGCCCTTAGCCCTTACAAGCCTAGCCAAGAATTTAGCCCATGTTTTGACAAGTCAGTACTTCACAGGTACTCCATAACCTCAGTTTCTATTTCTTTGATTTTTCCGTTACTAATCTTCTTTTCTACCCTTCTTCTTTGTCTTATTTTTTTGTATTGTAAAGTTTTCCATGTCTGGATTCCTTTGCCTGTATTACTCTTCAAATATCTTTTGTGCTTTTCTTTTTGTATTGATTAGTTTAGCTTTCTCCTTTGCATAAATATTACATCATATTAAATCTCTTATTCTTTCCCATGTCCATATTTCTTCTTCAGATGTGTCCTGATCCTGTTTCTCCTTACTTTGGGGGCTCGTTCCATCATGCTGTGATGTAACCTGTGTTAGACCTTCTACACCAAATCCTTCACTTCGCAGGAATTCTATAACTTCAACTTCTATTTTTTTAAGTTCTACTTTACTAAAATTCTTTTCTACATTCCCTCTATCTATATAGTAGCTTTTGTAATTGTGTGGAAGGTGTTATAACCTTGCACCTCTGGTATTCTTCACAAATTTAAACCATATCTCAGTGACCGCACAGGTGTCAGCATTCTCTATGGTAAAGAGAGCTTCTAGGGAGTGACATTTTTGTTTAGACTCCCATCATTGAGCAGTAACACCTTTAGATTTTCTTGGTTTTTATAATGGAAGTACTTTCAGCTTGGCATTGCCTAAAAATGCACTATGGGGGAGGACAACGTTTTAGTTAATATTTGAAAGCATAGAGGGGAGAGATCATACCATTAAACTCCAACAGGTGCAGTGCGTAAGTAAAACCAGTAATTAAAAGATGAAAAACGCACTAGAGGAGGGTCTCAATGGATAAAAAATACTTTATTAGAAACAAATAAAAGTACTGAGTGTTTTCATCCCCCAACAACCAGGGACTTCATTCTGATGAAGTCCCTGGTTGTTGAGAGATACAGACCATTCCTGGCAAAGCAGTGTGGTCTGTTAACCATCTCCTTCCATCACAAAAAATATTTCATCCCCTATGAATGGCACCAGGAAAGTAAGCAATTATTACAGTCAGTCATCTTTTGTTTATAATGTGGCATCATCCTTGCAGAAGGTAAAATGCTGCTCAATGCTATGCTCATACCAGCTTGGGACACATATTCCAAGAGCTCCATGATGTCTCTCTTTGTTTAGTCTAGGGAGGTACATCTCAGGTTATTTACACCCACATGGAGTATGACTGAGTCATACTGCTACTTGTGGTTCAATGACCTGAGTGTGTGAATAATGTGGTGGATCCTGGGCCCTGACATGCAACTAACCATGGCTTTTGCCTTTCTCAGCCTGGTGAGAAGGACATCACTGTGTCTCATAATGGAGTCTTCAATGACTACAATGTTTGATTATGTGGTGGTTTGCCTTATGGGCGTAGATGTAGAGGCTCCATGAGATTTGGCTGTATGTGCTGATGTTGATGTGGGTGTTGTTTTGAAAGAGTGCATTCATGGTTGCTGAAGGAGTTTATGTGTACTGTATCTAAGAGGTTTTTGGAGTTTATGTAGGTTGCATTTAAGCACCTCAGCATATGTGGCCTATGTGTTTGCTTTAAATTGTGTGTGATTGTGTGATTGGTGAAGTGTGTATACTACTGACAACATTATTGACATTAGAAGTGTTTTTATGTGAGTGCTTTGCCTCAGGTGATATTCCAACATCAGATCCATCTGTAATATAATTGGAATGAAGTGGCACATTCTTACATCAGATCAGTTTATTAATGGTGTGATAGGATCCAAAGCAGTTTTTAGGTTTAGGAATAAAAAATCACTAAAAAAGATGTTGCGCCATAAGAAAGGTAACTAAGAACCACAGATGGATCATGATACATTTCAATGTGGGAATTGTAATTTTTGTGATTTTATAGATAGTAACAACATGTTTTTGCACTCCACTACTCATCAGAAGTATTTCTTTAATGTTAGTGCCAACTGTCTCACAAAACATTTAGTATATTTAGCCTAGTGTGCAGATTGTCAGTGTTTCTATGTAGGGAAGACAGACTGTTGTCTCAGAGACAGAATCAGGGAGCATGTAAGGAGATTAGGCAGGGCAACATTTTGAATTCATTGGCTAAAAATGTTATTGATATGAGTATGGCACATACTTTTAAATTTAAAGTTATAGAGACTATTGATATCAAATGCAAAATAGGGGATATCAAGAGTATTACTGAGAATAGGGAACTGCATTGGATTCTGAACCTGTAAGCAAACAGGAATAAGGGCCTTAATGGCAAGGTCTCTTTGAGACCAAAGCTTAAGCAGAGAAGACCCTATTGCACTATATAGTTGGTTAACTGGCGGATTGCACTTGTTGATTAACAAAATTATATCATTGGATAAAGGAATGTACTTAAAGTCTGTCTGTGTCCTGTATTTTCATGGTCTGAAGAAGCATCTCTATGCAAAAGCACTTACTGTGTTTTATTTTGTATGTTTTTCAAAGTTTTATTAAACCTGTCTGCCTATACAGCTGTGTTATTTTGTTTTATTCATACATTTTTATTATTATTATTTTTGTATGTTACTCAGACAGTATATAACATACTCAGACTCCCATTAGTAGTTTTCCCTGCTGATTTACTTTTCTTTTGGGAAGGGAAAACAACCTATTTTGGAAAAAAAAAAAAGGATTTTCTGTTTTTATTGGTTTTGTCCTGAATTAAGCCATGGTTGTACAGCGGCAGCATTGTTACCTCACAGCAAGAGGTTCTCCTGTTCGATTCACAGCTAGAGCGCCTTCTGTGTGGAGTCTGCATGTCCTCCCTGCGGTTGAGTGGTCTCCGAAAGACATGCATGAGTGGGCGTGCCTTCGCTGAAGCTTGGGCATCGGGCTGGCAACTCGACACCATAAAAAAACTACTGCCAATCATTAGCGGACCGGACTTCCGCTGTGGCAACCCCTAACCGGGAAAAGCTGAAAAGACAAACAATTGGTTTTGTCCTGAATTCTTACAGTTATCCAAACTGCTTATAAAGGTTGTAACAGAAGTACTTTGTTTGATATGTAAAGTCAAGCTATTTCACAAATGTGGAATGCATTGGGTAAGGTACTTGTCATGCTGTCTGATATCACTGATGTGATAGTTAAAATCTACAACTAGTTTTATTGCAGTGATTGTGATCTTAGAGTGCTGGGCCATTCATAGCATTGGAACTTTAGTGGATATGACCCCTCAGGAATGTGTAACATACTTTGCAGAGAGACAGGTCTTTCAGTCTATCAGAGTAGCTAGGGTTACTGAGACCTGAGATATTTTTGTTGAGGAAACATTTAGGTATTTTGAGTCACTTTCAGTACTTTGTGAGGTATGTGTCTATAGGGGCATTATTTTCAATGATGGGCCTAATAAAGGATGAATACATTAAGGGTAGAACTTATTCAGAACTTAAATAGATACCACAAAGGATAAGTTGTGTAAGGTAGACAGATTTTACAACAACCACAGAGGCATGGTGGTTAAAGGAGAATCTGTTAGCAATATAGAAACCCAAGTTCCTGGTGACTGTCCTTAGTGAGATATCTGTATGGTAAGTGGTACAGATAGAAGATTTACCAACATAAATTATGCTGCATTTTAAGGCACTGAATGTAAGCCCATGATTAACATACCAAGCATTTGTTTGGTGGAGTTCTTGCTGCAGATTTTGAATATCAGAGTGGGATTTGATAACTTCACCCTTTTCCTGGCCGTCATCATCAAATTTCACGCCAGGGAAGTATATGCATACGTGTGTGTGTGTGTGTGTGTGTGTGTGTGTGTGTGTGTGTGTGTGTGTGTGTGTGTGTGTGTGTGTGTGTGTGTGTGTGTGTGTGTGTGTGTGTATCTCTCTATATATATGTGTATACATATATATATATATATATATATATATATATATATATATATATATATATATATATACATACAGACAGACACAAAGGAACACCAAACAGGTTGTCAGCGGCACACACAACACTCACTGCACTTACAAGGGCCAGACACACAGACCCACATATGAGGAGGTGCTCACATGTAATTAACCCAAGCCTCAAAGGCTTCTCAAACACAGTCCTCAGAAAAACTGCATGCATACAAACAAGACAACTTCTACCGCAACCTATAAAACCACATCTCATTGTGCCTCAGCCATCAAGCCATGAGGTGTAACACCACACAACTCAATATTTTGGTCATAGGAGACTCCATTGTGAGGCATACTGATGTCCCTTTTACCAGCCTGGATAAGGGGAAGGTTACAGTTAGTTGCATGTCAGGAACCAAGATTCATCACATCATGCAAGCACTTAGGTCACCAAACTTCAAGTACCAGTATTACTCCATCATAGTCCATGTGGATGTAAATGACTTGAAATGTACCTCCCTAGACTATATGAAGAGAAATATGACTAAGCTCTCAGAATGTGTGACTCAGGCAGGCAAGAACCTACCATTGAACAGCATTCTCTGTCTCCATGGATGATGCCACAATACCAAAGGAAAATGATTGACTTTAATAATTGCATTAACTACTGGTGTCATTCTAATGCAGTCCAATACTTGTCAGCCTGGGAGGACATGATTGACAAGCAGTGATGCTTTGTTAGTGCTGGTCTTCAACTATCACTACTAGGCTTTCGAATATTGGCCAAGACATTATCCATCCCTATAGTGCCTTATCTAGGCAATGCCACAGACAAACCTTCTAACACAACAAAATCTACTCAGGATAAGATAGAGGTATTACTGTTCAATATTAGGGTCTCAACAAGAAACTAAATTCCGTGGAAGCATTCCTCACCCTGGAGAATGCTGATGTCTGTGCAGTTACTGAAGCATGGTTCAAAGACATGGGAAGCATCCCTGCAGTGCATGGCTATAATGCCTTTCACACATTCTGATCCCCTGCTGCACATGAAAAGGAAAAAGGTTGAAGTGTATCCATGTACATAAAGTATAAACACACCTCAAGACTGGTCAAACAATATGACATCCTTGAGCCACTCCATGTTCAATTAGCCATAGGGAAAATCCATGACCATATCCTTGCTAGCTACAGGTCCCTCACCATGATTCAGGAAACACATACATCATACCTAAATTTACTAATATCACTTACCATTCAGCCAGATATCATGCCCATGGGTGATTTCAACTACCCCTCCATTACCTGGGAAGCATACACAGCCACTAACATGCAGACTGCAAGATTTCTAGACTTCATCAATGTGAATTCCCTGGAGTAGTTGGTCTTCACTCCCACTCGATGTACACATATCCTTGATCTCAAACTTACAAATATGGTAGAGTGCTGTACCCCCACCCCGTGTGATGTCCTTGATGGCTAGCTCAGATCACAAAGTCATATCCCTGAAATAAATATAAAACTACAACACCCACCTAACCCTAAATCTTTTAAGAACCTTTCTAAGACAAACTGCATCATATTAAGTGACACCCTTGCTAGTTACCAAGCTCCCCAAACCCAGAAAACATTGAGGCCTACGCGGAGGTATACACAAAAGTCCTGTATGAGCATGTAAACATCTGCATAAAAATGGCAGTTTCAGACTGAAATAAGTCTAGGACAAACCACAAAAACAAGCCACCCTGGTGGATCTCTGGTATAAATAGGTAGTACAACAAAAGAAAAAACATTTTTGTATAGAAGTAAGAGAGAATGTGCACAACAGAGCAAAAAAAGAAAACAACCCTCAATAGTCTAAATAAGCAAATCAGGAGACTACTCTAGTCTTCAAGAGCAAATTCTGAGGCAAAGATAGCCTCCCAAACTAAGGATAGCCATAAGGCATTCTTCAGTTATGTCTGCAATCTAAAGAGTGATACCCAACAATGTGCAGAATTAGTTGTAGATGGCATCAACTATACTCAGCCAGAAGATATAGCAAGTGTGCTGTCCAATAAATTCAGCTCAAATTTTTCTTCCCCATTACCTTTAGTTACCCCCCAAGAAATTGCCTTCACTATTCCCCTATCAGTTATCACCAAAGAACAGGTTACCACTGCTCTCTCCAGAGCTAAAAACAGGGCTTCAGTGCATCCTGAGAATATTCCATGGTGCTTCTTAAATAGCTTGAAACAGGACCTATCAGGCCCACTAGGATCTCTATTTAGACACAGCCTCCAAACTGGCTTTGTCCCTGTGGAGTGGAGGACAGCAGCATTCATCCCTCTGCATCAAGGAGGGCCATCAACAGATCCTAGAAATTACAGACCCATAAGGTTGATTAGTCTTGTATGCAAGGCCATGGAAAGAATAATCATGGACTTGATAAATAATGACATAGAAAAGCTCCAAACACTGGATCCAACCCAGTTCAGCTTTGTCAAGTTCAGTCTGGTAGACTTCTTTGCAATAGTCACTAGGACCATGAATGAGGGTAAAGCAGTGCATACTGCCTACCTTGACCTGGCTAAGACCTTTGGTACACTTCCCCACTCAGGTATTATAGATAAACCCAAAACTAGGCATAGATCCCTATGTCAGCAGATGGATAGCCAGATGGCTCATGGAAAGGACCAATGTTAGAATGGGTAAATCCAGATCTAGCAAGAGGCCATTTACTAGTGATGTACCACAGGGCTCAGTGCTGGGACCACTCCTGTTTGGAATTTAATTCCCTGAAGTCAAGGCTAATGTAGGAGGCCTTTGGTTGATTAAGTTTGCTGACAATTGCAGGTTGGGGTAGTCACCGAATTCCACAATAATGTAGATACTCTTCAGAAAGGTCTGACTCATACAAATGATTGGTGCCAGAGCCATTGCCTAAAATTAAATGCAAAAAATGCATAATTATACCCTTTGGGAAGTAAAATACCCCTGAAAATTACAACTTTAATAGCACACCCCCTAAGAGTGGACTTAGAGGTGAGAGATCAAGGTACACATATAGATAGTAGCCTGATCTTTGACTGCTATGTGTCCAGAGTGGTGAGAAAGTCCTTCTATGCGACACAGCTTCTAAATAAATACAATGCATACAGATCCAGGGAATTTATAGCCCCATTGTACTCAGCCCCCATCAGACCAATAATTGAGTAGACTGTACCTTTTGGCATGCACTTAACCAGGCACTTGCAAAAGTTGCAGCATCCTCATAGGTTCCTTACAAAAACAAATAGAGTGTAAACAACATGTCCTATGCAAATACACTAAAGACTCTATCCCTTTATTATGTCTTCCACTGACTATTAAGGGGTGATCTACACCTAACCTACAAGGCAGTCACATATCCAGCCCTGATGGAACTGTTGCATATTTAGAAGACAAACTGCACAAGGGTCACTCAATCTAGGGATCTAAGCCTGGTTTGTGAAATGAACAAAACATGCTGGAGAAACAAAGTATGTGCATCGGGGATTACCCTTTCTCTGTAACAGGCTTCCTATTCAAGTAAAACAGAACACTTCCCTGATTCTCTTCAAATCAATGGATGAGGAAACATAAATTCACTCTAGGGGTGGTGCCCATGTCCCTTATGGACAAAAGCAGTATGTAAAATACTCAAAGGCATAGGCACAAACCTAAACCATCCTATATCCCTATCAGGTAAAATTCAGGTAATAACAGCTAGGCTTGAAAGCCTCTTAAGATGTTATACTAGTACTCTCCTAAGAACCTATATATATATATATATATATATATATATATATATATATATATATATATCAAATCTAAAAAAAAAAGCAGAACAATTTTTTTCAGGGTGCAAGACCCCTATAACACCAATATGGAGGGTGGTACTTTCCACTACAGTGAAAGAAATGGAAAAAACTGGAAATGTACCACCAAATACAATACAACAAATTGTAATAAAGCAAACTGCAATATTACTTACATATCTTTAAAAAACAACTCATCAGAGTTGCTGGTTACTGAGACTTGTCTGCATATATCAACTGGACACAAGCTGATTTAAGTATACTTTTCTCTGCACTTATTTAAGAAAGAATTGATTCAGTAAATACTGTGTGTCTTTATCTGCAGTTAGTCCCCCCCTCTGTGTTTCCTGTTGTGGTGTTAATCTTGGTGGCTTTGGATTGTCCTGCCCCTGCTGTAAATCTGTTTTTGGACACTTCTCCTGGTCCATCTCATTTGCTCATTCAACTGAGTACAGTGAGATCATATTTTGATTTCAGATACTCCTACCAGTCCCATCTCCTCTGCTGCGTACAGAGAGAGCATTTGGGAAGGACATTCCCCCTATAGTATCTTAATCAGCTCTGTTTCCTCCCTCTGGAAAATAAAAATTGCACTTCATCTGCTTTACTGTATTTGTGTTTCTTCCTACTTTATTACCTTATTTTGCTTTTGCCTCTTCTTAAAAGTACTCAGTTGAATTTATTCTGCTGGCTTTATTACTGCTTGTTAGTAGCCTGATTAAATTGTAACTGTTATTATAAGGCTTTTTGTTTAAGCACTTGGGCTTCAAACCAGTTGTTTTACATTAAGAAGGTTTGTGGTCTGCACTGTTGTGGCAGGACAAGTAGCGTACATCCTTCTAAGTTGGGAACTGCTGATTGAAGGCTCAGTGTCTGTTATTCTAAAAGTGTATTAGTTCTGGGTTAAGCACTTTGGCTTCAGGCCAGTTATTCTACATTAAGAAGGTTTGTGGTCTGCACTCTTGTGGGAGGAGAGGATAGATTCTGCCCTTCTGAACTGGGAATTTCTGGTTAAAAGCTTATTGAGCAGACATACTTGAACTGTTTCTTTCTGAAATTGGTATGCCTTATTTGCTGTAGCATAGACTAGATTCAGGCCTGCGGGATCTAGCTTTGTTTGCATAACTTGTGCATTGATCCAGGCCGTCTTTTTTGGAGAAGGTTTCTCTGTACCCTAGTGGCAGGAGTGTGCAGTTAGAACTTGTCTGATTGAAGACTGCTGGAACAGGGCTCAGTTTTATGCTTTTTAACTGGTTAATTGGGTAAAGTGTTTTGATTGTATCTGCTCTATTTTCAGATTATATATATACATATATATATATATATATATATATATATATATATATATATATATATATATATATATATATATATACTTGTTTCCCACCTTTCTGAACTAGTATAGTCCAATCTTCAGGTCACTGCTGAATCCAGGGCTGTGTTACAAGTTTCTGTGTTGCCCATACCTTACTTGGATAGAAGGAAGTTTCTCTGTTCACCTGTGAGAGAGGGGAGCTTTGAGCAGCCTATCTGTCCCTGGAGGAGTGGTTTCAGCCCAGCAGTCAGTAGTTTATTGGCCATTTTTGTTAATTTTGATTGTATCTGCCCTATTTTCTGAAAAAAAAAAAAAAAAAAATATATATATATATATATATATATATATATATATATATATATATATATATATATATACTTGTTTCCTGCCTTTCTGAACTAGTATAGTCCAGTTTTCAGGTTATTGCTGAATCCAGGGCTGTGTTACAAGTTTCTGTGTTGCCCATACCTTACTTGGATAGGAGGAGATGTTACCAATAAAACTGAATTATGTGAAACCAGATGGATTATTAATTTACGGGCGGATTGCCCACCGAGTTTGAATGCTGTCATACCTTTAAAACCTATTCTAAACACTAGGAGACGGTGTGTTAAATCAAGAGTAAAGCTACTGGTTGTTGCTGCTTTTGAAAAAAGGCGCCATCCAGTATCTGGAGGTTTATTAGTCATGATTTATGTTAAAAAGAAAGAGATGGAGTCCCTATCTGATGTGATCTGAAGAAGGTTTTACCGAAAGCGCTTATCGAGTTAATTTGAGACTTTACAGACAGTTGTATTCACGTATACTAGCTGCAGGAAGAATTGTTCTTATTGCCACGTATTGCAAGGCTTTGGAAGTGTATATATTCCTTAATAGTGTGGAAGTCCTGTATTTACTATAAGGAGTTTTTATGGAATTGACTTGATTCTCTATTTGGAAGATTGGTAACAGCTGAGGATTTCGTGGTTTGAGCTTCTATGTGCTGTTTATGGTAAATATTTGCCATCACGAAATTCTGTTTGATACTTCATACCAAGACCAAGGTTCCAAGTTTTTGAGTTAAATCTAAGCCATGAACTTTTGAGTCAAAAAAAGATACACTCATTTTATTAAGCTTTTTAACTGTATTTTAAAATAAAGCAGGACCGAAGGGTCTTTGAAAAATAATATTTCCTCTCTTGGTGAAATTTATTGAATTTGATTGGACCGAAGGGTCTGAATGATACTTTGTTCAAAGTAATTTGTTATTAGAGACTTTATTACAGCTGTGGAGTTACGGCTTGATTTTTACACAACAGTTTTTTCGTTTACTAGCTGTTGCATTAGTAGTGGGTTATACATGTTTTCTATTACTTGGATAGAAGGAAGTTTCTCTGCTCACCTGTGAGAGAGGGGAGCTTTGAGCAACCTATCTGTCCCTGGAGGAGTGGTTTCAGCCCAGAAGTTAGTAGTTTATTGGCCATTTTGGGCTAATTTTTATCTCTTTCACTTCCCTGCTATAAAAACCGCATTTGCGCGGTTTTTCCCGCTGTGCAGCGCCAGTTAGCTAGAGTTAAACTATTCTTGTCTCCACGAAGTCTACTCTTCAATTTTTCCCTTGGAACTAGACAAACCTTCAACTTTAGCACTCAAACCATTCATTTCACAGTCAAGCACTTACTTAAAACTCATAGCAAGCACTAATTAACCCTAGCACTAGACCCCCCCTATACTGTCCGAAGGACAAGGCTCTCTATTCGTCCCCACCAGCCAATCAGAAAAACAGCGTACTCTACCTATTCAGGCATGTCCAAAGGGCAGTTTCCTGTGTACTCTCCAGTCCAACTGGAGAATCTGGGCATTTTGAGGCAATGTTACAACTGCCTCATGTACACAGACAACCCTCTCCTCCTACCACCAAACACTAATATATGAGAGATGCAATTATACAGCCAAACTGGAGGCAAAGCTCTCTCAACCCAAGACTGGAACTAACAGTCAAGAGGACAAGGGTAATACTTGCAACACACCACCAGTCTCACATAGACCTAATAAACCAACACCGGCAAATAACACACAGGAATACATGAAAACATACTTGGAGGCTCTAAATAAAAATCTGCAAAAGCAACAGAGACCTCCAAAGCAGACATCCAAGCAACCTCCACACCCCATCACCAACCATGAAACACATAATTCACATAATCACTGTGCCATGCAATCACAGCCCTTAAGGCAAAATAACATACCCAACACACTAGTAATAGGCGACTCTATAGTCAGGCACACTGATGTCCCACTAACTAGGCTGGACAAGGAGAAGGTTACAGTTAGCTGTCTGTCGGGAGCCAGGATCCGCCACATAACACAAGCACTCAGGTCACTCCAGAACAAGTACAAATATGACTCTGTCATTGTCCATGTTGGTGTGAATGACCTGAGACGTACCTCTCTGGCCTACATGAAAAGAGACATGGAAGAGCTCTCTGATCATGTAGCCCAGGCTGGTATGACCCTGACCCTGAGTAGCATCCTTCCCTCACCAAGAATGATGCCACAGTATAAAGAAAAAAATGATCAATTTCAACAATTGGCTAAGTTTCTGGTGTCATTCAAAGGGGATCCAGTATCTGTCTACCTGGGATGACATGCTTGACAAGCCATGTTGCTTCCCAAGAGATGGCTTGAACCTGTCACCCTTAGGCTTTTGAATACTGGCCAAGGCTCTTGCCGCCCCCATAGTGTCTTTTTCAGGCAAGGCTCAAAAGACAAACCCAGCCCCATAAATAGCACAAGTAACCAAAAACTGAGGGTAATGCTACTCAACGCCAGACGTCTACACCTCAAAATACATGCACTTGAGGCACTCTTCAGTATGGAGAACATCGACGTCTGTGCAGTAACAGAAACCTGGTTTAAGGCTCCAGAGAGCACCCCAGCACTACTAGCCTATAAATCATACCATACCTTTCGGCCACAGAGCCAGGACCAAAACACAAAAGGCGGGGGTGTATACATATTCATCAAGGATACCCACACCTCCAGGTTAGTGGTGCAGCACAATGCATCAGAGATCATCCATGTGCAACTAACAATGGGCAAAACTGCAATCTAAATTGTAGCTTGCTACAGATAACCCACCATGACCCAGGACCCCCATTCCACATTTCTGGAGACACTGGGAAATACGAAGGTCCTACCAAACTCCCTAATACTGGGTGATTTCAATTACCCAAACATAAACTGGGAGAACTACTCAAGTACTAACTCCGTTGCCCAACGCTTCCTAGAATTTATAAACTCAAATGCCCTAGATCAACTAGTCAACACCCCCACCAGAGGGAACAACATATTGCACCTGGTCATCACCAACATGGGTAACCGGTGTTCCACACCGGAGGTCAACCCCTCGCTGGTTAGATCAGACCATAGACTAATCACTCTGGATATCCACATTCTGCCTCTACCCCCAATCAAGGAAACCACCGTGAAACACTTTTCAAAAGCAAACTTCACGTTACGTAAGACCGAGGTGGAAAGGTTCACAGCCCCCATGCTAAAGGACAATGCTGTCCAAGCTGCTGAAACCTTTACAAAGGCACTCTATAAGCGTCTGCAGGAATGCATGGATTGTGCTATCCCAAGTAAAACCAAGAATCACTCCTCCAAGAAAAGGAAACCAGTCTGGTGGACCCCTGCCATAAACAAGCTATACAAAAGAAGGAGGAAACTAGTACAGAAAACAGTAAAATCTCAAGAAGGAAAGACATCACTGATCAGTATCAGCAAGAAACTACAATCCCACATTAAATCATCCAAGGCTAGTTTCGAAAGAAAAATTGCCAATGACTCCAAAGATAACCACAAACATTCTTTAGCTATGTCAAGAACCTAAGTGGAAACCCTCAGATCTGCTCTGAGTTAGTGCAGAATGGCACAAAATACACTGAACTGACTGATATTGCCAACATTCTGGCAGACAGGTTTAGTGCAAACATCACCCCCCTCTCACCCCCTAAAGGGCTGATAACCATACCTGAAGAATGTAGGGCCCTGTCAATCACTGACACACAGGTTAAAACAGCCTTATCCAAAGCCAAAAACACAGCTTCAATGGGACCGGACGGTGTCCCAGGCTGTGTCTTACACAAGCTCCAAAATGAACTAACCCCTCAACTAAACACACTGTTCAAACTCAGCCTCTCTATGGGCTATGTACCCACAGAATGGCGCACAGCAACAGTTATCCTGCTCCACAAAGGTGGAGCCACAATGGACCCCGGGAACTATCACCCTATAAGCCTGACTAGCCTGTTCTGCAAGGCTATGGAGTGCATCATCATGGAACTCATTAACAGAGACATTGGGAACCTCCAAACCTTGGACCCTACCCAGTTTGGCTTTGTTAAGGACAGATCATGCCTCCTAAACCTGGTGAACTTCTTTGAGACAGTTACCAAGGCATTAGACGAGGGAAAGGAGGTCCACACAGCCTACCTAGACCTCGCAAAGGCTTTCAACACCATTCCCCATTCTAGTATTATAGACAAGCTCACCAGCTTGAACAAAAACCCCTACGTCATGAGATGGGTTGCCAACTGGCTCATGGATAGAACCCACATGGTGAGAGTTGCAGGTTCTATTTCCAACTCTAAACCGGTTACAAGTGGTGTCCCCCAGGGCTCAGTCCTAGGACCCCTCCTGTTCGGTATATACTTCTCAGAGGTACAGACAAGCATAAGAGAACTATGGCTGACCAAGTTCACAGACTAGGGGCCATAATTGATTCCCTGGCTGATACAGACACCCTTCAGAAGGGTCTCCCTGAGACAGATACCTGGTATCAAAATCATGGCCTCAAACTAAATGCCAAAAAGTGCATAGTGATCCCCTTTGGAAAAAAACAAAGTACCCATGAACTACCACATAGGTGGTAGTTCCCTAAATACAAAAAATGTTATAAGGGATATAGAGACCCAAGAAGATAGTAATCTCTCCTTTGATAATCATATTGCCAAGGTGGTTAGAAAATCCTTCTATGTGGCTCACCTAATCACAAAAGGGTTCACATCTAGAACAAAAGAGGTTATTGTGCCTCTCTACTCATCACTCATTAGACCCATCATAGAATACAATGCCCCATTTGGGATGTACCTTACAAGACACGTGCAACAGCTGGAAAGACCACAAAAGTACCTCACCAAGAGGATTACTGGCCTCAAACAGATGCCCTATGCAGCCCGACTCAAGAAACTCCAGCTGTACTCGGTTGCATACCACTTACTTAGCGATGATCTCTGCCTGACATACAAGGCCATGTCCAACACAGAATTGATGGACATGCTCCACCTAAAAAAAAACAAATCCTTGAGAGCCACACACTCTAGAGATATAAACCTCACCACAATGATAAATAGGACATGCTGGAGGGATAGATTCCTGTCCCAGAGACTCCCCATGCTTTGGAACAGGATTCCAATATATATCAGGCAGAGCCCCTCACTAACACTCTTCAAGAGAAACCTTGACAGGTGGATGGGAAACAGAAAATTTACCCCAGGGATCACTGCAGTGGCTCTGCTGGACAGTGGTGCAGGGAACTAATGGCTCTGCTGGACAGGGGCACAGGGAACTAATCTAAGAGGGTGGTGAAAGCCAACACATTCTGGCTAGGCTTATAAATGCCCTTGGGCAAATAGCCTAGTACTTACCTATGAACCTATAACAATAATCAACAAATAATTTTACACTGTACAAAATTATCTTTTATTAAGTTTTCCAGGTTTAGATCATTTGAGTTTTGATAAACTGAGAGTCAATATCTTGAGTTTCAATTAACTAAAAAGATATAGACCTATCTATCTATCCATCTATCTATCTTCTATCTATGTATCTATCTATCTATCGCCCAGAACACTGACATTCAGAATGTCGAGACGACAATTCATATATATTAAAGGCAAGGGTGCCCAGTTTAGAACCCTGTGGGATACCACTGGTGATGCTATTCATTCTAGAGCAAACAACCCTGATTTTAACAGTGGGATTTCTGCCAACGCCAATTACCCATCCATCAAGTCTCATGAGTTAATGCTGAAATGGGAGAGTGTCGATAATTCCAGCATGGGAGGTAGTGTCAATGGCCTAGACAAGGTCCATGAAGGCAGTACGGACTATATGTCAACTATCTGTGGCCTGTTTAACCCTTTCCAAGAACTCAATCCAGGCAAGCAGACATTATTTGCATCTTGTAAACTGATTAGCATCCAGGGATTTCAGGTTACCTATGTCATTGAGAATTACTTCAACTAAAATGTACTCGCTATTTTTGCAAATATTTCTACTAAAAGTTATAGACCTGTGATTCTGTGGGTCAGTAGAGGACATCTTTTATGCAAGGCATCATAACAGCTGTTCTCCATACCTTTGGGGTATAACTCATAGAAAGCCTCAGGTCGAAAACCTGAATGAGGGGTTGTGAGATGACACAATGTTCTCAACAGATAATGCACATTTTTTTTCATTGGAGAGTGGGAATTTCACATGTGTCATCAGCTTTGGTTGAAGAGGAAATGATTGTTCCAGCATGTTCTATTTCTGTGTCTGTGAAGATTACCATCCTTGATGTGGCTGTTCAATGTGGTAGTTGTTTTGCTTAGCTGCATGAGATCAAGCAGGGTGGGATAGACCAGGTACCCTACTGATGGACACTCTCTGTGCCAAAGAATGGCATACAGAACAAGAACTGCACTTATCACATGAACAGTAGGTAACAATAAGGCTTATGGGGACTTTATGTTCCACAACCTGCAAGCTGCACTATAGTTATAATATATAACTAATATAGAGCTCAGCAGCATTTGTGGCCTATAAGTAAATATCCTGAAGGCTTGGACACAAGTCTCATACAATATACCTTTTCTAACACAATACATCCCAGGTAATGTCAACATGTTCCTCTTAGGCTGCTGATACTTGTTACCACCTAAGCTACTGAATTCATGGACAGGATCCATTCTGAATTCCCATTCCCAGATTCTCCAGGTAAATAGAAGGTCTTCTAAAGCTGGAAGATGAGCTTGTCCCATGTAGCTGCATCACCTAAACATTGCCAGTGTACATTCTCTGCATATTGTGGTTTCCTGAATCTGTCCAGCAATACTAAATGGAGATTACTTGACAGCTGTGTACCTCTCCTTAGATGACTGCTGATGGCATGTGGCTTCACTTCTAATGAGATGACTTAACAGGCAGTCATCAGCCTTTGGCCCGAGGTGGTCTGCCACCAAGTACACTTATGACCATCCTTATTATTTAACATATTTTTGTCTTAGGAGCATCAGACGAGCTGTTGACACAGACATACCTAGCAGAATAAGGTTGATCTCCTCATGTGATCCTTGATGTCTTATTCTAGAACTATAGAGCCAGTAGGTGCTACATTTATGAAGGTAAAGGGCCCTAAATAGCTTTTATGTGCAACAACACCAATAGACAAGAGTTTTCCTTTGTACAACTTGACATTCTATTGTGATGACCCAACAGTAATCTTCATTCTGCCAGGGAGTGATATAATAAATCAGTTAACTATTTTCTTTCCCAAACCAACTATAGTGCAGCTTGCAGGTTGTGGAACATAAAGTCCCCTAACAGGAAGTCACTGTGACTCAACAAGACATGGAGGCATGTTCCATTACTAACATATTGTTTTGTAATAGGTTATATTGTAATAAGGACATGGAGCCAGTCTCTACCACTAAAATATTGTTTTGTAATAGGTTACATTGTAATCAAGACATGAGGCAAGACTTTACCACTAACATATTGTTTTGAAATAGGTTACATTGAATATTATTATTTTGTTGTTCATTTGTTTGGAGTGCTTGCTTTCTCTGAATTTAAATATATACATTTGCTAGCAGAGACTGTCCAATTTAGGTGACTTTGGAATGCAAACCAATACTGGCTATCTGGTCACTATGCATGCATAAACTCCAGTAGTAGATTAATTCACAGAAAATTAGATTCAGAACATCTCAGTAAAGATGAATGGTTGTACTTCTCTTTTCATTATTTGCCATCTGCCACTGATGGCCAGTGACAACCAATATCTCTCAATTGACCAGATTTTCACAAACTGTTCAGATTTGTTCCTTATATGTTTGTGAATTTCTCAAAATATTTGTGATTTTCTAGCAAATCACTGAAGACTGAAGTCACTAAATAATGGCAGACATTTTGAGAATTCAAAGTCTTCAGAAAATGCTTGCTAACACAAGTCCTTTCTAAGCTTATAAGAGCAATATTTAAAATCTCTCTCTATTTTTGGCCTTTGTTCTCCAACCATTTTAGGCTCCATCCAGATTTCCAGAACTAAGAGGTTGAGAGGCATGTATTATTTTTATTATTTTTTATAATTTTTTACTATGTAATTGGAGCTTTTCTCCCCGAGCTTCCATTGAACACAGTCACTTTGTGTCCAGTCGAATTAACCCGGTAAACAAATGGAAAATAAATAAAATAAATGGTGATCACACAGTCACCTATATGGAAGATAGGGAAATACGCTTATTTGCAAATTATCTGTGAAGCTATCATTTACCCTATGCAGCTAGTGTTAACATCCAGTACTATTTCAAAATTTTGTTGAAATTTTTTCATCTCAGTCTTCACAAACACACACAGTTTTTGCAATTTATTTTGTACTTACAAGCTAAGTAAAATCTATACAAATAATGGCAATATTATTACAAAATGTTATCATATGTGGAATAGAAAATCTTAATAATTTAAGAAGTGTTTACTATAAGCTTGGTTTCACCATTGTCGGCTGCAAGTCAGAGTTCAATAGTCATTTGAAAACATTTCAGTAGCAAAGAGAATTCCATGAAAGATATGGGATGAGGTGAAATGTGTCCATTCATTTTGATGAGACAGTGGAGATAAAGTTCTGCCTGTATCACTGAGAGATTTTTTTACTATTGACTGCTTCTCCCTGAAATTATGGCTATTTCCATGTATGAGTACCTGTACAGAAGGCTTTACTGGTGGGGCCTGATTCCAATTTCCTAAATGATTTTGGTCTCATTTGAGAACTTACAGTCAGAGGGAAGCATTGGAAGAAAGTTTAGTGTGATCCTTATATACTGCTTAATGTTTTTGTCCTATATTTAGAATAAAACTGGTTGATTTTTATGAAAGGAAGAATTATGAATTTAGACCTTTGAGGAATGTATTAGGGATGATGATCATGTTTTATTGCATGGGTACTTGGTAGGTCTTTCAGGTGTTGTTTCAAAACTAAATAATCATCATGGTAGAAGACTGCTAAAGCAGCACAATGTAATATAATTGCATCAGGCAGGTGATGAATATTGCAGGTATGTACAACTGTTATTACTTCTGAGAGATGGTTCCTTGAACTGTGATGAATCACTCATTTTCAGATGTTGTATTTTGCATGCACATTGAGGAAGAAGTACAAAGTACATGTTTAATGTACTTTAGTTTTGTTGTTTTTTCCTTAAGGGATGTAATGTTGTGCAGTATTGGAATTTATTTGTGTAGTTTCATAGGATCATAAGAGGTTACTATGCTAATGGCCCTGAGGCCCTTACAAGCCTAGCCAAGTTCTTCCCTCTTGTAATAGTGCTATGAGTAGGCCTGGCTTAACACCTGCTGCCCCTAAGTTTCCTACTCTAATTATGGTTTGGGAGGGGCAGTTATTTCCATGTGTGGGTAGGCTTTTCCAGCCTTTGGGCTTATTTGTACAGATTAGTTGAAAATTTACTTAATTCAGTAAGTGTGCATGTGTACAAGTTCATAGGTTCATAGGCAGGTACTAGGCTATCTGCCCAAGGGCATTTATAAGCCTAGCCAGAATGTGTTGGCTTTCACCTCCCTTTTAGACTAGACTCCTGAGCCTCTGTCCAGCAGGGCATAGAAGTGATCCCAGGAGCAAATTTACGATTTCCCATCCACTCATCAAGATTTCTCTTGAAGAGGGTCAGCGAGGGGCTCTGCCTAACATGGACTGGGATTCTATTCGCGGAAAGCCTTTGGGATATGAATCTATCCCTCCAGCATGTCCTATTTATTGTTGTGCTAAGGTTTAAATCCCTGGAGCGTGTAGCTCTAATGGATCTGGTTTTCTTGAGGTGGAGCATGACCAACAATTTCGGGTTAGACATGGCCTTGTATGTCAGGCAGAGATAGTTCCCGGGATCCGTTGTGGCACCACCTTTGTGGAGCGGGATCACTGTTGCTGTATGCCATTCTTTGGGTACATAACCTGTGGTAAGGCTGAGTTGGAACAGTGAATTCATGTGAGGGTTTAGTTTGTTTTGGAACTCATGTAAGACGCAGCCCAGGATACCATCTGGTCCCATTGATGCTGTGTTTTTTACTTTGGAGAGGGCTGCTTTCACCTGTGTGTCTGTGATGTCTGGGGGACTGCATTCTTCTGGGATAGACACAGGCCCTTTTGTGGGGGAAGGGTGGGTGAAGTTCGCACTGAACCTGTCTGCCAGGATGTTGGCAATGTCTGTGGGTTCAATGTATTTTGTGCCATTTTGCACCAGCTCAGAGCAGATCTGAGAGCTGCTACCCAGATATTTGATGTAGCTAAAGAACGCCTTGTGATTATCTTTTGAGTCTTTGGCGATTTTTCTTCGAAGCTGGGCTTTGATGATTTTATGAGGGATCGAAGTTTCTTGCTAGTACTGATCAAGGATGCCTTCCCTTTTGGGGGTTTTGCCTTGTCATGTAATAGTTTCCTCCTTCTGTTGTATAGCTTATTTATGGCCGGGGTCTACCAAACTGGTCTCCTGTTCTTGGAGGAGTGAGTCTTGGTTTTACTTGGGATGGCATGATCCATGCATTCCTGTATGTGCTCATAGAGTGCATTTGTAAAGGATTCTGTGGTTTGGGTAGCATTTTCCATTAGCCCGGGGGCTTTGAAACTTTCCACCTCTGACTCCAAGTGTGTGGTTTAAGGTTAGCCCTATTTTGTTTGTGGGTAGTAGACAGGAGCATGTGTGCTACTAGATGCAGCTTCCTTAGATGATTCATAGCATATTAACTCCACAGTGAGACACTTCAGAGACCCACTGGCAGCATGTAAAATCACTGCTGTATATTGGTCCACATTAACCTAGTTAGATCCATGATGAGACCACTTAGATTTCTCATACACTTTGTTTACATACTAAAGGACAAGCTGGAGTCAGAGGCAATCAGCAGATGACTGAGATGTAGCATTTTCCTTACGTCTCTTCAGTTTGTATATAAAGCTTCAAATGAATGGCATTATTAATATATTGATATGTATAAACACTCTGGATACATGTGTCAGCAATGCAAGCAGTTATCATTTTATTACTTTGTTCTTTATTGTCATGCCATCTCACATTTTCCCCAGTGTTAATAATGGCTTCCCTTTACTCTTTACTGTAACATTGTCTGCAGAATATGTGCATTTTGATGTGTGGGGGACACAGCTTTGGAGATGTAAGCAATGTGTGTGAAATGCCAGCCTCATCTGTCATATATGTTTGCCTATCTTCTGGCAAATATGTTCTCTACTACTGTAAGACAGCACCATTGCTAATCAATATTATCATGAGCGCACAATGTTTATAACAAAAAGTGTTTGCTTATTTCTAAGTAGCAGTATTTAATCTGGCCTCACCAGTTGATGTACATATGCATTAGTGAAGAGTTGTAGATAACAGATATGTGTGCTGGTAATTGGACAAGGGCAGATAAATATGGTCTTGTCTAACCTTGAAGGGATGCAGCATGAGATGATTTTGCTCATTTTTTTTTCTGGCAGCTACTATGAATCATTTGGACACGAGTATTAGAATTTGTCTTGGCCATAGGAACTTTGATGATCTTATTTTTACTTGACTCAGTGGTATAATGTTTACTCTTTTGATTTTATTGTGGTATTATAATAAATACCCTTACCCTTCTACTGCTTTCCCCAGCATTATATATAAACTGCTTTTAGAATATCTTAATTGTGATTTCTGATGCATACTTGTGTACCATATTTCTTCCTTTGTTAGAGTTATCCATTTCTTGTTTCTGATATTAAAATGAGTTCTCCAGAAGTGCACCTATTGGCAGTATAGGATTAAGATGGTGACTGCAAACCTTAAAAAAAAATTCTCTTGGCAATTTCTTTCCTCAGTTATTCCATTATTCTGCTCATTTTCTATGTTTCTTTGTCACAGTGCTTACTTGTTTGTATGGTATCAGACAAGTATTACCACAAATCAGTTTTATTTATTATTGTTTATCAACCTACAGTTTGAGAAGGTTACTTTGCAAATAAAATTATGTTGCATTTAAAAAATATAAGGAGACTTTCAGCTTCAGTTTTGGTTCTCTTTTTATTATTTGTTTCTTCTCTGCTGCCTGCCAACCATCATCCCTCCCCACCACTGGCCAACTGGCCACTAATTCCCTGTACCCAGAGTGACAACTACCAAAGATGGACTGCCATTTAGGTAGCCATCAGAGACTTTTTTTATAAACCCTAACAATCTTCCCCTTGACAGCAGACATGCATCCTCATATGTAAGTGGCTTACAATGACCTCCCATCTGGTAGATGTGCATGCTTCCATGCAAGCCATCCTCAGAATGCAATGTCTCGTCCGAAGGTTAGTGATGAAGCAGCTTGGTAGGAGTTTAGCATGTGTCCCTGGCTGACTCACTACATACCTCTCTGCAATCTTATGTGAGATCAAGCAATGCTGCATAGATCAGTTCCATATTTCCCCAGGATGGCATTGATGTAGTATGTCAATGCCACTCACTTCCCTGAGGGTCCTGAGCATCTTTCTGAGTCATTTGAGTCACAGTTGTAGAATTATAGAAAATACAAGGCAAATGAGACATGCATCCATTTACTTCTTACCAGTACCCACCCGTAGACCTTACTTCCCTTTTCAAAGAGCATTAGACCTGTCAAGTTGTCAGTAAAATTGTGAACACCTAGGCAATTGTCTAACTCCCTTTTAAAGAAAGATAGAGTTTCATATTGCTTGATCTAGAATAGAAGTTTATTCCAGAGAAGGGATAATCATTGCATGAGGACTCTGTCTGTATACCATTTGTTTATTTACCAAAACAAGTTCAGATCTCTGGTTCCACTGGTGTTTATACAATGGCAGAGCCCCCAGCCTCTCCTGGTAGCTCAGTCTTTTACGTCCACAATCTTTTTTTGTTGTTAAGAACCTTTGAGGTCTTTCCAACTGCTTGATGTCTATTAATATATATCCAAAAAGAGGCATTGCATGCTATGATGGGGTTTACCACTGCAGAATATAGAGAGATAAGGACTTTATAATCAACTGCACCAGACAGACTGACTGCCCTAGTCACTGTTATGACATGGTGATGAAAGGAGAGGGAATTATCTAACCATGTTCCAAGGTCTCTCACAATATGTTGGTTTTGGAAATGGGCATTTTTTATTGGAGGATTGCTTTCCATATGTGACAATATTGTATTTTTTTAGCATTTACTTTTAGCCTGCTCTCTGAACACCAGGTATTAACATATGAAGTTCAGGTTATGTGCTTTGCATATCAGACAGAGACCTTAGGATGACACACAGTTTATAATCATCCTCAGAACTGGTTAACTAGAGAGCCCCTTACATGATTTAGAAATCAGAAAAGTATATGCTAAATAGCAGAGGTCCTGACATGGATGCCTTAGAGATTTAACTAATAACCACTCTGTGGAAGCATATTGTTAAGAACAGGACTACCACTTGTCAGCCAGTGTACGCAGTAGCAAGGACCACCCATTCCATCTGTCAAAAATAACAGATATTCACACCCATTTACAGACCTACGCTAAGATTCACATAAACAATATAAAAAGTAAAGAGTAAGGTTGCATTGGTGCAAGAGATATATAACATGATGGTGTGTATAACAAGTCTTCTACATTTTTTTATTTTGTTTAGTATCTGTGACTTATCTTTTTGATAAATAAGTTAATGCCTACATTCCTTTTTTCTTTTTGCATTCACTTTTCTCTTGTGGAAGAGTGAGGTGCAGTACTGCTGTAAAGAACATCAGAAACAATGAAAATATGCATACTTGTTTGTCAGTAACACTATAAACTAAGGTTTTCAAATCACTGGACAGTTTGTTTTGGACAGCACTGTTTGACTTGGTTTGTTTCACTTTGCATAATTTTGCTAGCCTACTAAGTTTAAGCTGATGGGTGAAGTTGGGAAAGGACTGTTTTATTTTAGTTTTAACAAACTGTTCATTAGGAGTTGAGTGAATATGAACAGAATTTAGCTAGCCATATTCACACACACACACACACACACACACACACACACACACACACACACACACACACACACACACACACACACACACACACACACACAAATTAATGTGTGCGTGTGGCTGTGTGTGTGTATATACTGTGTGTGTATATATATATATATATATATATATATATATATATATATATATATATATATATATATATATATATATATATATATATATATATATATATATATATATATATGTATACAAGTCATCATTCTGTTTTAGTATATACGCCTTTGTATAATTTCTGAGTACTGATGCATTTGAAGTTGCTTCAGGCTTTAGCCTTATGGAGAATGTGAATGATTTGTGGCATAACCCTGAACTGCCCAAATGTTTGCAGAATGTCCATATCTTTAACTCATATTTTTGGTGTGTTCTTCATAAAATTTGTAGTTTTCTGGCAAATCACTGAAGATTGAAGCTAGTAATTAATGATAAACATCTCAGTTCCTGACTTCATATACTTCAGAAAATGCATGCTGCTCCAAAAATATGTTGCTGTCGCAACTTTCTAAATTTATGAGAGCAATATTTAAAATATATCCTTATTTTTGTGCCCTTGTCCCCTCATTATTTTAGGCTCTGTCCATATTTCTTATGCTAAGAGGTCAAGTGTTATGATTTGTGGTCTGATTTGGCAGTAGGGGAAATTACAGTTGTTGGGAGCAAAGCTCCCCAATATTGGTAAGTACCAAATCTCATCTCTTTTATCATCTCAGTTCGTTGACTTTTTTATTGCCATTTATGTGTATTTATTGATATTAAATGATAACAGCCTAGCTAGTAACATATCTCATAATGATAGGATGTTTATTATCTGGATGCAGAAAAACACCCATATTTACCTGAACAAGTAAACAAACCCTTTTCTACCAGCACATTTTATCGGTGACACTAATGGTTCTATATGTTCCAAACGTAGCAGCAAAGCAGATTCTCCATTGTAGATAGAAACCACTTTAAATCTTTGCCATAGCTTATGAACAAACCCTGAAGTAAAAGAGAATATTGCACAGCACTAGTGAAACATCCCAGGTAGTTATTTGAGCCCATGGAACTATTATTTTTGACTGCGTTCATCTACTTCTTCATGAGAATATGATATAATGGTGGTTGCTCTCAAAGACTGGTATAATAGCATCTTTACTTGCTTGGGTTTCAAAGCTAAAGCTCAATGCCTTTGTAGGAAATTTATGTCATCTGACTTGGAATTTAGTGCACCACTAATTCCTATAGCATTACAGCAATGAGTATTACCTCCAAGCCTCCTTTTCCTACTTATAGAATATCTACTTGCCATTTTAGGTAACTGGGGTCCTTCACTGACAGGAAATATACCAAATGTATTAGTATACGTATGAATTTAAATTATAATGACTTTATATTTATAGATGGGTATGCATATGATTTGCATGGCTTATCCTTGGGTATTACCCCTATGTAGTATGCACAATGTCTAGCAATCCTGCCACAGAAAGCGATTTAATTTGCCTTGTAAATCAAGCAACTCTTACCCTAGATAATTATCTTCTAAACTAAGGACATATTCTTTGTTCACTTTTTGTTGCAGGCATTCTGCGGAAAGCTCCTGAGTATCTTCCTGTGACATATTCTCTTCAGCTGCATTCTGCATCGTCTCTTGCTCTTTCATATGGGAATTCACTTGTCTGTCACTACACAGCATTGACTGCACCAGAGTTGTTTTTTGCTCTTTCCCTTGCTCCAGCTGAACTTTTGCATTCATTTCCTACCTAAGGCTCCAGAGAATCTTCAAGTAGCAAGTGATCAGATGCTTCTTGTTCCACCTGTTTCTCCTTCATTTAAGGACTCTGTTCCATCAAGATTTTCTACATGAAATCCTTCAATTTGGCGACACTTTTTCATATTGATTTCTTTTGCTTTCTCCTTTACATAAATATTGCACCATAGTACATTTTTCTTTCCCTTGTCCATCTTTTTTCTTCATATGTCTCTCACTCTTCTTGTTTGTCCTTACTTTGGGGACTCATTGTTCTATCATGCTGTGACACAATCTGTATTAGACTTTCTACACTAAATTCTTCACTTTGCAGGTATTTGCTTCTATTTCTTTAACTTTTACTTTACTAATCTTCTGTTTTACGTTACCCCTTTGTGATGTTATGTTTTGTATTGTGAAAGTTTTCATATCTGGATGCCTTTGCCGTTATTTCTCCAAGTATTTTTGGAGCTGCTTTTTTGTATTGCTTATTTTGGCTTTCTCCTTTGCATGGATATTGAAGCATATCAAATCTCTCTTTCTTTCCCATGTCTATGTTTATTTTTTATGCTTGTCAAACATCTCTAGGTTTTGTACTTTATATTTTTTGCATTTCCTCGGTTGCTTCCGTTACCCAATGGCCTAAGTTTTATTTGTCTATATAATGTTTTTCATGCATCTGTTGTATTAATGAACACACATTTGCATTTGAAGCTTCAGACAGTTTTTCTTGTGTAAGTATTTTCTTTCCTCTAATTTCTCTCTTAATCTTTTTGAATATCTTCTTTCTGGAAATGCTGTGCTTCTTGCATAATAGTAACAATACATAATTTCTTTCTTATCCTCAGTAATTCACTCTAACAGTTTTTGTGGACTACTGCTTCCTTCTATAATGGGAAGGGTGAGGCGTCATCCAGCTGAGCCTGTCCTAACCCGATTATAGGAATGTTTCTGTGTCTTGAAGATTCTACACTGTCATTTTTTTCCAATCTTGGAACAGGTGCACATATGAGGATTTGGCACTTTTTTATCCTGGGACTTGTGAGCCCAGTTGTCTTGTTTTAATTTTAACTTACTTCTGTACATGATATATGCTATATAAAATACAGTATATGTCTGTCATACCCAGAAAAGTATAGGTTGTTTAAAGAGAAGTTCATTCCTGAACGGTATCCTACATTTTCTTACATTCCACTATAGCTGATTTTGGTTTTTATATGTATTCCTGGATTCCAACATGTTCTTGTTTCACAGATTTCTGAGGAAAGCAATTTCATACATTTGCAACTCACTAGAAGAAATCCTAATAGGAGGTTACCAGTGTAATGGCTTTAGATCCTTTTTAAGCCATTTGTGCCCCAATTTTCTTAATTATCATTGCTCAAGGACTGGAATGACTTTGGTATATGCCTGTGCCTTAGGTAGGCAGTATGTACTATTTTGCCCTTCATCCATGGCACAAATGGCCTTATCAATGTAGTCCACTGGGTATAGTAGTTGCAACCTACCCATGACAAATCCGAACTGGGATGGGTCCAGTGTTTGAAGATTTCCAATGTCTTTATTAGATCCATGATAATTCTTTCCATATCCTTGCATATAAGACTAGTCAAACTTATGGATCTGTAGTTTCTTGGGTCTGTTGATGGTCCAACTTATGTAGAGGGATGACCGTTGCAGTACTTCATTCCCTAGGGATGAATCCTGTCTGGAGGCTGTGGCTGAATAGAGATTCTAGTGGGCCTACAGGTCATGTTTCAAATATTTACAAGGCATTCCTGGATGTTATCAGGGCCCATTGCTGTATTGCATTTAGCTCTGGAGAGTGCAGTGAAGACCCATTCTTTAGTAACAGTTGGAGGATAAATGGTAGAGGGTATTTCCTGGAGAGTCACCAGCCATCTTCTAGTCATATGCGGCCTGTCTTCTACTTGTATCTTATTGTTATTATGTAACACTTTTGAGTAAATGAATTGTCCTCCACTCTTTTATCTTGGACTTTGGTAACTACTTTAGCCAATGAAATGTTTCAGTCAAGGCTGTTCTCTGTATATATTGAGGTTGAGAGGTATGCCTTCAGTTATAACTGAAATATCATGAAATCATAAGAAATTAATGGCTTTTATTGCATGTATATTCTATACAGTAGGCAATAATTTTTTTCCTAATTAGAACTAGCCTGTGCAATTTTATACATCCATAAATAAGTAAACAGACGCACATATTCCATGTGAAACTGTAGTTTCATTTATTTTACAAAATAAAGAAACAAGCAAGCAGACACACAGATTCCATGTGAAGTCATAGGGCTGGATTTACAAAGGCTCACACGGAGTGTAAGAACAGTGTAAGATGGCAGACAGGCAATATGTCTGCCGAGTGATTCAGCAATAGCTGGTAGGGACGTGCATGAGAGCTTCTAAAGCTACTCTTGCGCGGACAGTGTTATGTTATGCAAATTACCTCATTTGCTGCTGAAAGCTATGCAAATGAGGTAAATTTACAATCGAGGAACCACTGACCTGTCCGTGTAAGAGTAGTGTTATCTGCAGAATGGTACTCCGTTGGTAACGGAGTACCATTCTGCAAGTAGCTAAACAGAGCTATGACAGCTCCAAATAAAGAATGCGTCTAGTTAAGGAAGCATGCCAATGGCCAAATATAAGGCCATTGGCATTTGCAAATGTTGTAAATCCGCAAAATCCAATGTTATTTTTTCCCCCAATCACCGATGTTTAACCATAGGACAACGTCGCATAAACATGCTGCACTTTAAATAAAATGAAAAAAAGGGAAAAACATCCACAAATGTGCTTTTACACTAAAAAGCTTGTCCTGCCATGCAGGTGAATGGCAGGCTGCAAACAATATGGCCACTGAGTAGTGGTTGCTAAGGGGGGGAGGCTCAGTGTGAGAGATGTAACCAAGCATTAGTTGGCAGTCCTATGCAAATGAGGATAAGGATAGTGAATCCCAACTTTCCCTGGCATTTGAGCCATGTCCCTAGAGTGTAAGTGTAGGAGTAGGGTAGTAGTCGAGTAGAAGATAGGTGACATCATGAGGGGGTATGTCTGAAAAACTGTAAGGTGATTGGAGCACAGTGGCATGCGTTTGCCCTGAGTTGCTCAGGATTGCAAGGGGCGTGTTTACAGTGGTAGTAGCTGAAAACAAGAAACCAAAGGCATACGCCATGGATATATCAGAAATTTCTTGCAAACGGGTACACAGCGTATGCACGCATGTAGGCGAGTGCGTGCATGTGCGCTTGTTTGCAAGCCGCTGCTCCTTGTGGAAACAGAAAGGAAAAAGGAAGGAAAAAAAGTAGTAGGAAGTTAACCAAGGAGAACTAGCAGATCTGCCAGGTGAAATATATCACAATCAGCCAATTACACAGGCAGTCGACTAGCCCAGCCCAGCCCAGCCCAGCAATTTAAACTCTGCAAACAGCAGTCTAACATGTTTTCTCACAAGAACTCTGCAGCACTGCAGTTTAGAAAGAGTGAAAACTCAAAAAGCTTAAGGCTGACAAAATGATAGGGGCTGCCATTGCTATTATAAACCAACATGTGCAAGTTGCTGAGGGTGGTGATGTTGTGAATGCTGCTGAGCAACCCACAGTGAGGAGACGGAGAAGAGTGTACAGACCCAGGGTAACCTACCAGGGGCTACATGAGCTGGAGATAGTGGAGTGCTATAGAATGGACAGAGACCTCCTGCAGCAAATTGCTGAGCTGTGCCCGCCACTCCTCACATGCAGAACCAACAGAGGGGAACCCATCCCAGTGGATACCAAGGTATGTGTTGGCCTACGAATACTAGCTACAGGAACCCTCCGGAGACCAACTGGCAATATGATGGGGTTTCACAGGCATCAGCATCCAGGGTACAGCACCAGTTCCTGGATGCCATGTCAGCACATGTTGGTGAGCATGTATATTTCCCTAATTCCAGTGAGTTATTGGCCAGCAATATGCGTCTCTTCCACCAAATAGCAGAATACCCTGAGGTGGTGTGTGCAATAGACTGCATGCACATACACATCAAAGCACCACCCAGTGAGCGGGGTAGTGTCTACATCAACCACAAGGGCTTCCCCTCCATCAACTGCCAGGTCGTGTGCGATGCCCAGGGCATAATAATGAATGTGTGTGCTGGCTGCCCTGGGAGCTATCATGATTCCCACATCTGGCATCTGATGCAGCTGTACCAGAGATTTGCCACTGGGGACATCCCTGATGGTCACCTAGTGGGGGATGCTGGATATGCACTGGAGCCATGGCTGATGACACCCATCAGAAATGCACACACACCTGAACAAGAACTCCATAATGAGGCACATGCACAAACAAGAAACATAATTGAGCGAGTGTTTGGGATGCTCAAGTCACAGTTGTGGTGCCTGGACACATCCGGTGGAGCCTTGCAGTACTCACCAACTACATGTACCCAAATTGTCCTGGTATGTGCCATGCTACACAATATGATCCTGTAAACAGCTGCAGCAGGAACAGCATGGGGCAGGGCCAAACAGCCCCCCACCATTGCCAAGGCCTGCACAGGCACAGCGTGACTCAGAGGAGGAACAACCTGAGCCTGCCCCAGTAGGCAGAAGGTGGCATGCCCAGTATGCCCTGGCCTTGGCAAAGAGGCAACACATAGTACATACACTGACTCAGTAGGAACCCTGGAAATGACACCTCTCTCTGACTCGCACATACAATAAAAGGGATGCCTAACTTGACACTACCTGTTTCAAACATGTATAGGGAGTGTATTATGTGCATCCAACATAGGCAGCCCTGCAGCACCACCTGAGGCATGATTGCCCTATGTTAAGCAATATAAAGCAGTGTTAAGCACATTTTACTAGTATTTAGCACATTTAAGCACAATTGTGCAGAGCTGCATGCCATGCAAACTAGTGCAATGTCGGGCAATGTTGGGCAACGTTGGGCAAAGTCAGGCAAAGTCGGTTAAACACGCTCACACCTGCTTTACTGTTCCTTAACCAGTCAGGTCTGCCCAGCAGGAAAATAAAAAGCAGTAACAGGGTTCAAACTCAGGATACTGTGCACTATAGACACAGTACTGAACCACTAAGCCATGACAGCATTTCACTGGCACAGACACAGCAGGGCAATTGTAGACTAACGCAAACACAAACAAATGCTGTACCATGCCCTCTGAACTTCCCCCCAGGCCTATGCACACAGATAACAGCAGGCCAGGCAGTGTGATGTGGATTGGGTAGGCTATGAAGTCACAAACTAATAAACGTGGAATTGTAAGCTAAGTTCTGTAGTACAGTAGTATGCCTCAAGCCAGTATGATAGGCAACAGTACAGACTGAAATGGAGTGCCTGACAAAGCCGTGCAAGCCTAGCAAATGTGTATAAGTGTCAGGTGAACCCCTCATCCAATGTACACCCACAGTAACAATCAGGTGTGCCCCCTGGGTAGAAATGTGCAAATAATAGCTGTCCCCCCTGTATGTAGAAATGTTGATAAGTCTATGCAAAGTGACTCATGGAAGCCCTGCAGGCACAGTGTGCTTCCTGTCAATGTACAACACAAAGGTGAGCCCTGAAGTAAAAAACAACTTGATTTTTCTTACACATATAGTATATATGTCCATACTGGGCATGCTCACACACTAGCAAATCCCAGTCAGCAACATACTGAAAGGTCATACTGGGCATGCTCACACACTTCAATAAACAAAGCAAATGTCAGTCAACAACATACTGAAAGGTCATACTGGGCATGCTCACACACTTAGGCCATGTCTAAGTACAGCAAGCAGTGGGCCACACATATCTGGCAGTTGCAGTTCTCACCCCAGAAACATGTCACTATCCACCAATCCTGCCTTGCGCACACAGTGATATGAAAACAGACCCATACAATATATTGGACTCCTGTCATAATCAAACTATGTACTACAAGTACTGAACTTGTTCAGAGAAATTGAAAATTCAAAGAAGACCAATAAATCTCAGATCAGTATCATCAATAAACAATGAGCACTCCTAACATTATCCAATCCATGTTCTGGCAAAAATATTGTCAAAGAGTCCATAGAGAACCATGAAGCTTTATTTCGCAATGTCATAAATAACAGTGTAAATACATATATGTTCTGAGTCAGTGCAAACTGTAAATTAATACATGTACATGACTGACACCGCCAACATCTTGTCAGAGAGCTTCATACATATTTACCCCCCTCTCACTGACAAAAGTGCCCATTATCATACATGGAGAATGTGAAAACCCAGAAATCACATATACAACGTTTAAACAGCACTTTCCAAACCTAAAAACACGGTGTCTATGGGATGACATGGCTTCCCTAGCTGTGTCATATGTGAACTCCAAAACAAACAGACCCTGCATCTGAACAGCCCATTGAGACTCACCCTCTGTACAGGATATGAAACTGTTGAATGCGTCACAGCAACATTTGGCACACTTCACAAGTGTTGGTGCACAACAGACCATAGGAACTCTTGTCTTATAAGCCTATTAAGCCTGATCTGCAAGGCTATGGAGTCCATCATGATGGAACTCATAAACAGAGCTATTGTGAGCCTACAAACACCCAACCCTACCAATTCCGGTTTGGTCAGGGGCAGATCATGGTTCCCAAACCTGCTAGACTGTTTGCAAGGCAGTCACCCAGGACATACATCAATGAAATGAGCTACACACGTCCCACATAGACCTTGAAAAGCCCTTTTCCAACATCCCAGACACATGTCGTATCCAGAAAATCAACAACCAGTGCATAAATATGTATGTCATCTGATGGATTGCCAACTGGGGCACAGATAGATCCCACAAGGTAAGAATTGAGGTCTCCTGTTCAAGCTGGTAACAACTGCTGTCCCCTATGGCTCAGTCCTGGGACCCCTCCTGTCTGGTGTATACTTTTCAGAAATACAGTCAAACACACGAGTGCTATGTTTACAAAGTTTGTGGATGACTGCAAAAAAGTTGTCATAATCGATGTGTGGGACAACAAAGACATCCTTAAAAAGGGTCTCAGTCAGACATATGTGGTGTAAAAATTATGCCCTCGAGCTACAGTCATATAAATACCACATAGGTGCCAACACCCTAAATATGGAGGTGATAATAAGGGATCTATGGACACATGTGGATAGTCATCTCTACTTCCAGAAATATACTCACAAAGTGGTTAGAAAATCATGCTATGTGTTCCCACAAACTGCCAAGGACTTTGCATGTAGGTCAAAGGAGGTTCCCTCTACTCATCAGTCATCAGACCCATCAGAGAGTACCACAACACACTTGCGATGAATCTGACTAGGCACCTTCAGCAGCTGGAAAGACCACTGAAGTACCTCAACAAGAGGATTACTGGCCTCAAACAGTTGCTCCATGCAACCAGACTGAATTTAACTCAATCTGTACTCTGTTACATACTGTCTACTCAGGAGATCTCTGCCCAACAGACAGGTCCATGTCCAATGCAGAACTGATGTACATGTGCTATCTGACGTAAAACCAAGCTCACTGTACCACATGCTCTAGGGATATCATCATCACAACATTAAATAGAACATGTTGGAGGGATACATGACTAACTCACAGACTTCCCTTGCTTTGGAACAGGCTCCCAACCGACATTAAGCCGAGACCCACACTGACACTCTTCCAGAGGAGTCTTGATGAGTGTATGTGAAACTGAACTGTCACACCATGGATCACTTCATCAGCTCTACTACACAGAGGCCTAGGGAACTAACTCCATGGGTGGTGATAGCTGCACCCCCTTTTTAGGGGAAAAATTTAATGTGTGGGATCTATCTGTGAGCCAGTTTGCAATCCATCTTGTGATGTATGGATTCAGGGCCTTTTTTTTTTTTTTCCCCCGGGGGAATGGTGTCAAAGGCCTTAGTGAGGTATAGGTAGGCTGTGTGGGTTTATTTCAATCATCTGTAGCCTGGGTAACTGTCAAAGAAATCCTCCCAGTTCAGGAGGCATGTTCTGCATTTGACAAAGCCAAACTTTTGTGCTCAACTGTGTGAAGGTTCCCAATCTCTTATTGTTGACTTCCATTATGATTGGCTCCCTTGCCCAGAACACAATTGTCAGGCTCATAGAGCATGAATGCCAAGGGGGCCCCCCCCTGTGGAGTGTGAAGAACATTGGTGCAACAAATTTTCCCCCAATGGGGTAAAATTCATGGGTACATTAGAGAGAGCATGTAAAAGAGGTGTAGGTATCCTTGATGAATATGGATACATCCCCACCCTATGTGCTATGATTCAGGTTCTGATGCTGGAAGGTATGGAAAGAGTAGTATCCTGGTCATGCTGGTGTGCTCTCTGGGGCCTTGACCTAGGTTTCTGTTACTGCACAGATATCAATATCCACCATAATGAGAAGTGCCTCGAGTGTGTGCATCTGGAGGCTGAGACTTCTGGGAATGAGTAGCATTTTGCTTACTTTGTGGTTATTTGTGTTGGTTACGGGGGTTTTGGGTTTTTCCTGTGTGACCGGGGTTCCACACCTGAAGTCAGGGCCCCATTGGTCCCATCTGACCATAAGCTAATTACCCTACATATCCACATTCTGGCCCAAACCCCAATTAAGGAAACATTTAAAAATCAAACCAATTATTTAAAGAAAAGTGCTAACTCAGGAAACCATGCAAGGGCATTACAGTATCTACTTCTTCAAGAAACTTTAAATTGACAGATGTCTTTTAAAAAGAACCAAGATTACCCAAAAAAAAGGAACCTAAGGGGCCCCGCTAAACAAAGGGGAAAAAAAAAATTTTGCAAAAGGGGAAAAAATCCAGGGGTATTCATCAGTAAAAGGGACCGAATAAAATCCCATGTTATTGAAAAAAATTGAAGTTCAAGCCCCAAAATTTTATCTTAAGATCTCAATCAACCACTCAGTTATCACAATGGCTAATCGGGACCAACAATTCCAAATCCTCAGTTTAACAGTACAACCTTTCCCCTCACCAAAAGAAACATAAGGGGAAAACCCAAAATTGATAACCCAAAAAACACCTCAAAGCCAGAACCAAATCCATGCCAATAAACCCCGCCAAAACAAAAAAAGGAAACCACAGGCTCATCTCGACTGCTCCTGATACAAAACCAAAGTATCCAAAAAAGGGACCATACCCAGGAACAGCAATATGACTTTAAGGCCATGGAAGACTTTAATAACTTTTAAAAAATGTAATTTTAACTAGACCACCTGTTTTGAACCTTTCCAAAAAAAAATTTAAAAAAACCCAAAATGGGGAAATAAAACGCTTGGGGTTTCCTTTAAAATTTTTAATTTTGGAAAAACTAAAAAAAATTTTTAAAAACCCCTTAACCCATGAAAACTAAAAAGGGGGGTTTTTAAGAAAATTAAAAACAAAGGTAATTTAGACTTAATTAAATTGGACTTAGATTAAGGGAACAACATATAAAAAAAGTGCAACCTCCAAAAAGAAAAGGTCCCTGCCAATAAAAAAGGAAAAAATCCCTGTTGAAAACAGGGTAAATCCTAGGAAGTCCATGGTCCAACAACCCATTGTAGGGGAATACCTAAAATCTCCAAAACATTTGAAAGTTGCAATTACCCACAAAGCATTTAGCTGAAATCCATGGCAACATCAGATCCTGAGTACAGCAAAGGCCCCAATTACACCCATATATGAAATCCTGCCAAAAAACTAATTTCCCCTCACCCAAAGAGCCATCTCCAAGTAAACTCAAATGCTGTCTCACCCAAAACAGGTAAACCTAAACACCAAAGGGTATCCAGGTTTCACAAAATACAAATTCAGGAAATGGCAAGTTCAGCATGCCACCCATTTGCCGTGAAGGACCACAAAGATCCAAACAGAATTGAAACCCAGGAACAGCACCTCCTATGGTCTCGAACCTAAGTCTTTCTATAACTTAAAAAGATTGGTAACCAAATGCCAAAATTTTTGAAAGAAAGTTCAAACCAAGACATTTAAACGTAGAATGTACGGGGAAGTTTTGCCAACCTTTGATCCCCAGGTTTAACCCCCCCCAAACTTTTTTGGGAAAAACCCCCACTATATTAAACACTATGCAAAAGAGGTGCCAACTAAGACAAACACACTTAAAAGGGGCTCCAAGTGACTTCCAAGACAAGGAAAACCACGGTTAGTTTTTTTTAGTTATCATCTGAATAAATAACAAAACCCAATAATTTAATTTTAAAAAATTAAAAATAAATTACTCAAAAAGGGGCCAAAATGGAAGATTTTAAACTGGTTTAAAAGGAATCCAAAATGCTTTCATTTTAAAAAAACTTTAGCTAATCAAAGGGGTGTAATAACACTGAAAGGTAAGCCTTGGGTAGTAATAAAACCCATGTGATTCAACCCAGTAAAAATCTTAGTGGTCACAAAAAGTTCACAGAAGGAAAAAACATGTTCCCAAACTTCAAAAAGGGAAAATAACGATCATTTTGGAGCCCTTCACAAAAATAACCAAGGCAATAAAGACAAATTCCAAAATTAAGTTTAACAGCCAAAAAGCCTACAACCAAAATTTAGGGGGAACTCTCTACATAGCCTACTCAGAGGTGTTCTCTGCCTAACATACAAAGCTATGTCAAACACAGAGCTGTTGGACATGCTCCACGTAAAACACTCAAAATCCCATGGATCTTCAGCCCCAAAACCCAGAGTGAAATACAAAAGGAAGTGGTGTATCCATTTACCCTATGGATACCCACACCTTCAGGTTAGTGGCATAGCATGAGGCCTTGGAGACCATGCAAGTGGAACTAACATTGTGCAAAGGTGCTTATCAGACTGTAGCCTGCTACAGATCACCTACCTTGTCTCAGGAACCTCACCCAGTATTCCTGAGAACAGTGGAAAATAGAAATGTCCTACCAAACACCATTATATGAGGAGAGTACAACTACCAAAACACTGACTGGGAGAATTACTCATGTACAATGTCCTTTGCCCAATGCTTCCCAGAGTTTAAAAACTCAAACACTCTGGAACAGCTGGTTACCATGCCCACTAGAGGTGACAACATACTGGACCTGATCATCACCAACATGGGGTATCAGTGTTTCACAACAGAGATAAACCTTTCGCTGGTAATATTAGATCATAAAGTAATCACACTGGACATCCACATCACACACCCTTACAGTCACGGAAACCACTGTGAAGAAAGTTTTTAAACAAACAGCACACTTCTCAAGACCAAAGTGAAAGTTCTAAAGCACTCTTGCTATAGGATAATGCTATACAATCTGCAGAATCATTTACAAGTGCATTCTATGAGCATCTACAGGGATGCATCTATTGAGACACACCATATAAAACCATGATGCACTCCTCCAAATATAGGAAACCAATCTGGTGGTTGTCGCACATAAATGAGCTATACAACAGAAGGAGGGAATGAACACATGATAGAGCAAACTTCACATAAGGAAAGGCATCACTGATCATTATTAGGAAGAAACAATGATCACATATAAAATAATCCAAGGCCAATTTCGAAAGACAAATTGCCAAGGAATGTAAGAATAACAGCCACAAAGCCTTCGTTAGCTATACCAAACATTTAGGTGGAACTCTCAAAAATGCTGTTAGCTACTGCAAAATGGAAAAAAGATACACTGAACCAACTTACATTGCCCACATCCTGGGGGACAAGTTCAGTGCAAACACCCCCTCACATCACCCCCAAAAGGGCCTGTGTCCATCCCAGAAGAATGCAGAGCACCAGACTTAATGGAGATGCAGGTAGAAACAGCCCTCTCCAAACCTAAGAACACAGCATCAATGGGACTGGATGGTGTCCCAGGCTGCAACTTACACCAGCCCCAAAAGGAACTACACCATCACCTACATTCACTGTCCAGACTCAACCTTACTACAGGCTATGTACCCAAGGAATGGCATACAGCAACAATCATCCAGCTTCACAAAGAGGGTGCCACAACAGAACCAGGAAACCATTGCCCTATAGGCCTACTCAGCCTGGTCTGCAAAGCTATGGAGCAAATTATCATGGAACCCATAAACATAGACAATGGGGACCTCCAGACACTGGACTTTACCCAACTTGGCTTTGTTAAAGGTAGATCCTGTCTCCTAAACCTAGTTGACTTATTTGAAACAGTTACCAAGGACATAGATGGAGGTGAATGTAGTCCACACAGCCCACCTGGACCTCACTAAGGCCTTTCAACACCATTCCCCACTCTGGCATCATGGACAAGCTTACCAGCTTGAACGTTACCAGCTATGTCACAGGATGGATGGCCAACTGGCTCACAGATCAAACACACATGTTCAGAGTTGCAGGTGCCATGTCCGACTCTAAACCAGTCACAAATGGCATCCCACAGGTATTGGTCCTGGGACCCCACCTGTTCAGTAGATACTGCTCAGAGGTACAGGCAAGCATGGGAGGAGTATGGCTGAACAAGTTTGCAGATGACTGATAACTGTGGTCCATAATTGACTCCACAGCTGACACAGACATCCTACAGAAGGGTTATACATAGACAGATACCTGGTGTCAAAACAATGCCCTCAAGCAGAATGCCAAAGATTGCATGGTCATCCCCTTTGGATAAAACAAAGTGCACACAAATTACCACATAGGTGGGAATCCAGTATGTACGGAGAATGTAATTATGGCCCTGGGGACACAGGTAGACAGTAAACTATCCTTTGATGATCACATTGCCAAAGTGTCTACAAATTCCTTCTATGTAGACCACCTAATGTAACCCACATTGTCTAGTCTGATGATGTCATGATCCTACAAATATACCTGTGGAAAAGAGAATGCCCAGTAATGTGTATAGTGTGTTGTGTAAATGCGTACTGCTCTAGTATCAGTAAGCAGTTAGGTAGGGGTTTGATTCCTGCACTTGACAACTGTATGAGCATATGTGTGTGTATCTCCTTGTAAAAGAGCAACCTTTTTGAGACAACTACAACACCTTAATCTGATGATGTCACCATCCTACAAATATACTTGTGGTAAGGAGAACTCCCAGTCATGTGTACAGCGCATCGTGTAAATGTGTACTACTCTAGTATCATTAAGTAGTTAGGTAGGGGTTTGAATCCTGCACTTGACAGCTGTGTGTGTGTATCTCTTTGTAGAGGAGCAACCTTTTTGGAGACAACTACAACACCTTAAATGTAGTATACCCATCTTTGTCAAGTCTGATGATGTCACCATCCTACAAATATACCTGTGGGAAGAAGAACTCCCAGTAATGTGTATAGCGTGTTGTGTAAATGCGTGCTGCTCTAGTATCGTTAGGTAGGGGTTTGAATCCTGCACCTGACATCCGTGTGAGAATGTGACTGTATCGTCCTGTAGAGGAGCAACCTTTTTGGAGACAACTCCAACACCTTAAATGTGGTATACCCATCCTTGTCAAGTCTGATGATGTCACCATTCTACAAATATACCTGTGGAAAGACAAACCCCCAGTAATGTGTATAGCACGTTGTGTAAATGCATACTGCTCTAGTATCATGAGGTAGTTAAATAGGGGTTTGAATTCTACACATGGCAACTGCATGACAGTGTGTGTATCTCCTTGTAGAGGAGCAACCTTTTTGGAGACAACTACAACACCTTAAAAGTGGTATACTTATCTTTGTCAAGTCTGATGATGTCACCATCCTACAAATATACCTGTGGAAAGGAGAACTCCCAGTAATGTGTATAGCACGTTGTGTAAATGTGTACTGCTCTAGTATCATTAAGTACTTAGGTAGGGATTTGAATCCTGCACTTGGTGAGTGTGTGTGTGCTCTATGTGTGTGACACAGTTGGTGACTGTGTCGTGGGTTTTGCTTTTACTACTGTATGACATATCACAATGACAACAGTATATGCATTGTACATCAGGTAGCTGTGTGGAAAATTCATATAAGTACATGTGACCACAATTATTTCAGAGGTAGGAACCCTGCTTTCTCCATGAACACAACTGTTATCTTTGCCAGAGTGTGCTGCTGCTTTTCAGACCTTAGGTCACATCTGTATGCTTGTGACAATCCCAGCCATTGCAGTGATCCCTGGCCTAGGTAATCTGTGTCACGCACACTCATTACGGTATCTATTGAATATTGTGTGAGGGTTTATGCCTGAGGTATATTTCAGTCCAGTTAAAATGCAGCAAAGTCTGTCAATGATGGTTGTTCATTATAGCTGTACAACTACCTTTGTGGATATGCATGCAGACCCCTTATTGCTTATATGATTCACTGAGGGATTTCAAAATACCTTTGGAAATGTGATTACCAAACGAGAGATGATGTAACACTTGGCTGTATGTACCCACCGGTACCTGTCAACATGTTTGGGGCTACTACCTATGTGGTACTATGGGGATACTATGTTTTGTAAAGGTGGATGACCATGCTTTAGTTGGCTTATAGTTTTACAGCATGGGTTTGACAACAGGTATCTGTCCATATGATACCCTTATGGAGGATGTGTGTGTCATCTAGAGAATGCATTATAGGCCACAATATGCATTCCCACACATGGACAGACATATCACTACTGTGTTTGCTTGTACCTAAGTGAGCTATATGACAATCAGGAGTGGTCCCAGGAATGGGTGCAGGTGAACACCACTGGTTACTGGCATAGTATTATTCCTGAAGGGTACAAATGTTACTGTGTGTCCTACATCTGTCTGTCAGTTGTCAAGACATCATCTAACGATTGTTTATGGTCAGGCTGTAGAGGTTATGTATACTACCAGAATGCAAACCAATGACAGATAGTAACAGTATCACTCACAACACAGTGTCAAACCATGTCATACACACATGTGTACTCAAGTTCCAAAATGTGTGTAGTACAATGCATACTGGCCACCAGTAGAAACTATGGAGTGTTTACACTCTGTAATACAGGACATGTCACCATGCCCATGTGTCTACTATGCACGTACATGCAGACAGTGCACCTCCACCATGTTCACAAATGTACACCTGCAAACCTGTGCTGCACACATCCCACATGTACAGTCCACTCTCTAACACATGCTGCCAATACTACACACATCAGCCAAGTGGCACGTGGGCGGGCAATACACTATTGGGATTAGCACTGGTGTAAACAATACTACATTGACAATCATAGCTTTAATGCATCATGACTGCTCAGCTACACCTTCAAGGATAACATTACACTTTACTGCTGACAACATGCTAACATTGCTATACTGCCATAAAGTCACCCTGTGCATCAGCACCATGTAAGCCTGTTCCTGCATCAATGTTACAGATGACAGGAGGTGGCACAGGTTTCATCATATGCACAGGGTGTGTTGTTGGTTTGCCAGAGGCCTACATTGAGCCATACAGTTGACATGTATGTGTGTGTGTGTGTGTGTGTGTGTGTGTGTGTGTGTGTGTGTGTGTGTGTGTGTGTGTGTGTGAGGGCCAAGAGTACTAGTATGGGCCAATATTGATGTAATGTGTGCGGGTATGTGCTAGCCCTAGGTGTCTGGTTTATGTGTGTGTGTGTCTCTGCATGCACACAGTTCCACCATGTGGCTGCCATATACAGGGATTTGTGGGACAGCCACAGACTGTACCTGCCAGACTTTACAGATCACCGTCTCTGGCCACGGATACGGTACCTGTGCCTGGAAGGGGTACTACTGACAGTATTAGGTACTGAACCAGACTGAGTACTATCCTCAGAGGTAGACATATGTACACTGGACCCAGGTCCCTGCTGGGACTGTCCAGAGCCATGTGCACATGGTCTTCTAGGACGGTCTATGGACAGCCCACCCCCAACATTTCTGGGGCTGGTACTGGCACTACAGGAGTGGCTGTGAACTGAGGGATGTCTGCGGTGACATCTAGCTGCTGATGTTGCTGGCATACATCCACGTTGACATCTCACCCATCCCACACTGTCCTGACACATGGACATGACATTGTGGAGGACATCTAATGTCTCACCCCAATGTCTATCCATGACCTCAGTGTAATTATGGATGGCACCTGCTAGGTCACAGATACTGTCATTTAAAGCAGTGTTATGTGCCCTCTGTGCCCTTAGTCCCTGTCTGGTGTACCGTTCCATACATGCCTGTGCCTCCATGACAGCCTGGAACATGCGTAAGGTTGTAAGACCTGTGGCACATCTGCCATGGGCATGATGACCAGCAGTGCTCCGACGAGAATCCCTGGACACACAACTGCAACATTAAACATATCACATACCCAATGTGTGTCATGTGACCTATACACTCAATAGCATTACAAGACATATATGTGTCATTTTGTGGAAATGGTGATTGCTATGCATATTGTGTATAGGTGCATATCTTTGCACACACACAATATTGAGGTGTGTAGCAATGAATGCTATGTGTAGTACTGTGGTTACTGTAACTGGATGGCGTGTTGTATCATGAGCCATCATCATGCAGCATCATGTGGTCACTCAAGGCTACTTATGTGTGCCAGACCGGCACCTATCATGCTGTACCTGAACTGCAGTACCATGGCTGCATTCACCATTTCACAGCCAGTTGTTACATGGGTTTGTAAGGTGCCCAATAGGGAGCATTGCCTAACATGAATGTGTTGCATGTTGGAGAGTGTCACACTACCTTGTGATAGGCTTCTACCCCTCAGGTATATTATGTGTGCTGTGTGGATGACATTTGGGATACTGGAGTGTGACCTTACAGTGTGTGTCTGAATATGCCATGTGTAGCATATTAACATGTACTGAGTATGACAGTGTTGTGTATGTCTTGTGCATGTGTATCGACTGCCTCTCCAATGTCCACTATAGTGTAGCCACAATTGTTTGGGATGCTCTGTGTATTGCATGTGTTTGAGGCAGCCACTCATGTTACTGAGATGTGCATAGTCTCACAGCAAACATGCACAGCATTCATTATGCATAGGTGTGTTACATGTGTACATGGCCTACACCTCACCTATGACATGCACATTTTATTAGCAATATTAAATGTAGAGCACACTCATCATCATGGGTCTGCTGCCTTGCTGTCACACCAGAAGGACCTACAAGGATATGAAACAGTTTGTCAGTGGCAACAACTGTGGCATTGCTACTGTCGGTTTGCAATCTTACAGTAGCACAATGGATTACAGTCACAGGCCTACGCATCATGTTCCAAATTATCAGTATTGAACAACACCAGGCTCCACATCTTCTAACTACACAGTACACATCTCACATATGCATGATCTAACAATAGAGGTAACAGTAGTCTACAGATATGCCATCTTACCTGCATGCTCCATGTGAACTTGTTGGGGGGCTCCGACCTCCATGATGATGCATGTGTGCTGTTGTTGTTGTTGGCTGGGAGCCCCCAGGCTCAGGAGCAGCTCCTCCACTCTGGTGAGGGGGGGTGGGTGGTAACCCCACCACCTGTGGCAAGCTGTTGCCTACGGACATCAGATGCACGCTGCCAGACATGTCTAAGTAAATCACTGCAGTGATGTCATACCTGCTCATAAGTCCGGTTATGCAAAAATCTCTGCAGTGATGTCGTACCTGCTCATAAGTCCGGTTATGCATGCCTATGTCATTTATCCTACGGACAACATCTTGCCACAGCACAGTCCACTCATGCTGGTCCTGACTGGTTCTTGAAAATAGCAGGGTGTACTGTTTGATGAGACAGTTGATTAGTATCTCATTCTCTGCACAGCTATATGCAGGATTGCGATGGTGGGACATGACCCTGGAAGACAATAAAACAATATGTGTGAGTAAGTCATGTGGCACACTTAACATTCTACAGTACAGATATCACTGAACTGCCATAAATAGCAAACTATTGTCTGTCAGAGGATACACACTTTCAAAACCACATATCAGTGCTCAACCCACAACTGCCTGACACTGCCTGACATGCTCTATATATTAAAACATTTTCTGCACAGGAACAAAGAGAAACCAGTATGTAAGACTATGCAACAGTACATGACACACTATATGCGACACAATGCATCACCTCGCCACAGGAGGTATATATCCAGCTAATGCATAATGAAATATGTAATCCATTGCAATGATTGTAAAGTTCAGTTACAGTATTACCAGTATACCACACTAGTTGTTGATGGAAAACTCCTGCCTACAATATGTGCACATTCGTGAATATAGGAGGCATACTGCTGTACTAGACTATACATGTTGCTAGATACCAACTTATATCCTGTAACACACATATGACCGAGGGCAAGTTACAGGCATACCCACACACACATCAGACATACATACAGGACACAGAGGTATGGCAACCCAGATGAGCTTTACGTGTGTACCATACAGTACTGTGTGTCAGTACTTACAAACCCTTATGCCTGAGGTATGTAATCTGTGAGGACTACAGGGAACACGCAAAACAGTGTTTCCAAGCAATGTGGACATACACCATACTGTGCTGTTTAGGCCTACAGCTTCAGGTAGTACTACAGTTCATACAGGGGTTTGATTCACCAGCAGTACCAATCAATGAGCATACATGTACTGCTTTATCCTCCAATGGCACACCCCAGTTAACACAAAGGGACTACGTCAGACTGTATGCCATACTGCTTTTTCTGGCTACCAATAACATACACACCTTTTGCTGGGATCAGAGCTAGGACACATAATACCATGACAGAAACAGTTTCCCACTAAGCTATCCGACATACACAGCTGTGGCACATTCACCAACACATTCACCATCACACTCAGTCAATCTCACATAGCAATTATTGCAACAAGTACATGTGGATGTGTATTGGTTCATAGATAGGTTATAGGCTATTGGCCCTAGGGCCTATAGAAGCGTAGCCAGATGATACCCTGGCCTTTGACACCCAAGTAATTTAGTTTCATGTGTCCCTGTCAAGCAGAGCCACAGAGGTGATTCCCGGGGTGTATTTCCTATTTCCCATCCAATCATCAAGACTATTCATGACAAGTACTACTGAGGAGCTTTGTTTGCTATTGATAGGTAGTTTGTTCCAGAGTATGGGATGTCTCTGAGATAGTAATCTATCCCTCCAGCATGTTCTGTCTATTGAGGTGACAAAGTTTAGGCCCTTAGAGCGTGTAACTCATAAGGATAGTGATCTGTTTACGTGGAGCATGTCCAACAGCTCTGGGTTTGACATAGCTTTGTATGTTAGGCAGAGCTCACCTCTGGATTGCCGGTATGCGACACAGTCTAGCTGTGGTTTCATGAGATGGTCTGCATAGGGCACTTGTTTGAGGACAGTATTACTCTTTGTGATGTATGGCTGTGGCCTTTCCAGTTGCTGTAGATGTCTTGTGAGGTACATACCAGAAGGGGCATTGTACTCTATAATGGGTTTTGTGAGTGATGAGTAGAGGGGAACACTAACCTCTTTTTCCCTGGATGACACAGCTTTTGTGATGAGGTGTGCCATGTAGACAGATTACATGACTAGAGTGGCACTGTGATTATCAAGGGTGAGACTACTGTCCACCTGTGTCCCATTATCTCTTATCGCACTTTTGGTGTTAAGTCGACTACCACCTATGTGGTAGTTCATGGGTACAGAGTTTTTAAAAGGAGGGCGAAAATTTTCAGACATTGAGCTTGAGGCCATGGCTTTGTCACCAGGCATCTATCACAGTAAATATGACTCTGTCTCTACCTCTCCCTCTATATATACATATATATATATATATATATATATATATATATATATATATATATATATACACACACACACACACACACACACATACATATAAACATCCATCAGTGTACATATAGATATACATATAGGCACATATACAGTCCATCTTTCATGGTGGGAATATCAATTATGCGAAGTATGTGAGGTATATAGTTATGTAATGATATTGCACTGTCTTGTGCGAAATGCATTGAAGGTGTTCTCAGCCCATTTGGCTTTAGCAGGCCTCACTGGCTGCAACACTGCAAACATAACAAATCACACCCACAGCGTTTAACCACCACATGTCATATACCAGCAAACAGCCATTGTCCACACTACTGTACAGAACACAGATGACATGGTTCAGATGTTTGACATTTTAATGCTGAGCTACATATATCACAGTTATGTCCCACTGCACACAGCTACACACTGATTTGTCCATGGCAGTAGTTATGCAGGGCATCTGTGCATAGATATGTACTGCTGCCACATATTGATGTTTCAAAGTATGTAGAGTAGTCTTCAAATACATCTACTACATGCCAGTAAATACATATCTGTTACATACTTTTCCTTTGTATGTGTTCATAGTTTTCAGTTTGATGTATCTTTGACTTTATTTAATTTTTTTTTCCACTGGTGTGTCTCTTTCTCTCTCTCTCTCTCTCTCTCTCTCTCTCTCTCTCTCTCTCTCTCTCTCAGTGTCTGCAGTGGGATGATTGCATGTGTGGCCAACAAGTACAGCCTGCTTTTATAGGTATCTGCACATGTGCATGTGATGGCCTCTGCACTGATTGGTGGCCACCATTTGGTAATTACATGCAGCCTGCTGTGTGGTAATTGCAGTACTCACTGTCATAGCAACCCAATGCTATAAATTGCTATGTCAGGTAGGCATAGCCCTTTCAGCTTTCCAAAGTGGGGCCCATTCTTGTTTGCTGTGGACACCGTTGTGTAAGTCAGAAGGTTGGTATACTTCTTATATCTGAAGCTAGGGGTGTAGCCAGTGATTTAAATGTTGTACTCAGACCTGAATGTTGCCACTTCCACTACACAGTTGTCAGTGTAGAATTGTACTCACCCCTACAAATGCTAACACAAGATACATGGGTGTATGTAGTTTCTTTTCTATTTATACAATTAACTGCCATACAGCAGTAGTTATTAAGATGTATTCATTTGGCACATGAACTGTTTGTGAACTGCTATACTGTGAATATTAATTTACTCACTTTTGAACAGTTTCTGTTTTTTTAATGTTGACATTAGCACAAGCTGCTCACAAAAACTGGACAAATTTCAGTACTGAGTATGCCTATCTACATCCTGGCAGACCCTGAACACACAGGTTTATTGTACATTTGGGAAGGGGTGCAGAAGGACAGAGAGCATTATGCATTAATGTGTGAACTTTATCTTGCTGGACTTAAAGGGTTGCTGTGTACCTGTTAGTTTACCAAGGCAAGTAGTCTGTCTGCATAGCTCCCAACTGTGGACCTATCCAGATGGTAGCCAGAGGTTAGCCTGTTATTCTCTGTCTGTGCACCACACCGGTCTTTTCAGCACTGGAACAATGGCATTGTTACAGTTGGTTGCTACCAGTACATGGCTACATCCCTTGGTATTTCACTGTTGTACTCCTACATAAGGGTATGCTTCTGGAACTCATTCCAAAGCTATTTGCACAGTGTGTAACAGCAGAATAGCTGATATGCCTGTGTGTTTCTGCCTCTGCCAGGCCTCTCAAACACTCAGGTACATATTTGAACAGACTCAGGGCAAAGTAGGTAGAAGTGAGGTACACCTTTACAATATTAGAGACATTAAGTTGAGACTTTGAGTGAACCAGAGCATATGGATTAATACACATTTCCTGAAGTACAAGTGGTGCCTAACTGTTACTTATTGTCATTATTCATTAAGTGTAATTCACCACCTTTCTGCCTAACATCAGTAGCTTTCAGAGGGATTCAGAGGGACGCAGCTAAAACCTGTCTCAAAATCAGGGACATGCCTGAAAATTAGTCACAGTTGGGAAGTATGGCCTCTGCCCTAATCAGATATGCTAGTGTTTGTCCTGCTGTGATACTGTGTGGGGGGTTTAAAGTGCTGCTGTAACATTATTTCTTGCTAGAATGGCTGGTTCTCTTTTCACAGTCATGTAATGCAATTCCACAAGAACTGCTGGCAAAGATCTACAGAACAGGGTTTGTGTTATGGCATTCCTATTTGTCCTTGCATTCACTCATTCTGATGCATGATATATTGATTTCAGCACCAATTTGTTGTATGTTTACCATGGCTCAGTAGTACTTCATGCAGTCTAGTGTGTACAGGGTCTGGGGTTTGAGGCTGACAGAGATATTTTATTTTGCTGCTGAGCAGAACAAGGGCCCTGACATAGAGTGACTAAGGCACTTTTAAGCAGTTGTAAGTGGATTTGCGTGGGTTTGCGTGATGCTTAGCTAAGCGCACACAAGCGCATACAGGCGCACATGTGTGCAAACCCGTTAATTACTGCTTAAAAGTGCTTACTCCCGCTAACCCCCATTCTCATTTCTTTGAACAAAAAGAAAATGGGGAGATAGGAAAGTGATGAAAGTGGGGAACAAAGATGGGAAGACAGTAGGGAATACAGCTCGGGATGTGCAGGATGGTTGTAGGGAACGCCATAGCTGCCCATTTCTTTAACAGCAACAGCTGTGCATATGTAATAAGTTTGTAGGGAAATATGAAACCTTCAACCCCTGTGAGAGGGGTGAGGACAACAAAGTATGTTGTACAGCCAATTAAATATCAGTTTATGTGTCCAGCGGACATGTGTGCAAAATGGGCAGCTATGTATGGGGCATAATTTTTTTTTGGTAGCAGAATGCCCTTTTTTTTCAGGTGAGAGTGGAATGTGGGGTAAGGGAAGCAGGTATATTTGGGGAGGTAGGTTGGGGAGGTAAACAGACAAGACAAACAAGATGCATACAGGGGCGGAATATGACACATGTGGTGGGTGAACACCATTGACGGGGAAGGATATTTGTAAATCGCAAGCCCATAAGCCCACAGATGGCATCAGTGGAACTGAGATCCCCACCCATGGGCAGTCACCACTGCACCTTCACAGCCCAGAGGGTGGCTGTGCTGGGGGCTGCGTAGGAGGGGAAGGCTCACCCGTGAGTCGTGCCACTCGTGCCTCAAGCTTTCGTAAGGGATCAGCGACAGAACGCTCGATCTCCTTATGCACCAAAGCCTGGACCATTCAGAGGGTGATAGGTGGCCCTCCTCTGCCCACGCTTGCACGGGGGGATGAGCCCCATCCCCTGCAGCGCTTCCACCCGAAGGTGGCACAGGGCCAATGGAGGAGGAGGCCCCAGGCTGGGCACCGGACCTGCTGGTGCCAGGTGACATCGCCAGCTGAGGTGGGACAGGTGGTCCGCTGGGACTGGCCTTCCCATACATTCTATGTTTAGGAGGATTTAATGAAAATATGGGTTAGTAACAGTCAACAGCATTCCCAATTAGTTATAACAGCATGCAGAAGTGTTCCCATTAACCCAACACACCAGAGTTCCAACAGTTGAACAGCAAGCATGACACATGTATATATGGGACAACAGTGGACATTACAACAGCATGCAGGTTTAATTGATGGCAACAGGCCACCAATATTGTGGTATTTGAACAGGGCACATGCATCGAAATAAATGCAGATATTTATAAACCAATAGGACATATGTCCCAACAAATGTTTTGAGATTAGACATACCCATTGAGGTGTGGAATTGCATTTTTTATGCACATACAGTAGGGTGGAAAATGATAGCTCCATTAACAACTTATATAGCCTTCTAGTTTACACTACATTCCTATTGACTGCAGTTACATGTCTCCTACATGTATTATTACACTACACATTTGTCCTTAGATCGTGAAATGGGTTTTGCTAGATCTTTATATATATGGGCTGTATCGGACATACAAACTGTCTGGGATGCAAATGTTACTGCTACATATTTTGTGAGTTGCTCAGACACACTACTGCTGAGATGGTACACTGACAGCTCTACTTTCATATACTTATCTAGATATGTGTAAGTGAAATTATCAGTTATATGTTAACAGCTCCCTACATTTCTGCCAGCACAATGACATTTCTGGGGAACACAATACCAAGATACTCATGTGCCAGATTAACCTGTACATGCTGGGCATGAACCAACAGTTGAGGACTGTAAATATGCTTAAAAGCTACTGGCACTCCCTTCATCCACTTTATATGGGCCTACCCAACTGTGTGTTAACTGCGCTTAATACAACAGTACTATTTCTATAATGCAAGAATACAACAACATATCAAAGAAAATGACACAGACACACTCCAGGAATTATATCTTTATTAAAGACTTAAAACACTTTTCTAGAGGCTCTCTCATGTATTTCATATGACAGTACATGCAGAATAATTATTATAGAATTATTATACCTTTATTTATTGTGTTTAAACACATGTTTCAGACTCTCTCATTTATTTTACATAACAGTACATGCAGAATACTTACTAACCTGCCTGGTGGTGCAGCCTTAGCAGCCTATTTGCATAGGCTTGCTGATTTGCAGCACGGACACCTGCAGCTGTGAAGTAATTGAAGTGATATCGAAACATACGTATCCATAGTATACACTATAATAGCAATTCTTACATGCTTAATTCCATGGCTACTTACTCAGTAGTGGGGCATTTGGCATCCCACGGGCCTCCTGGATCCACTGGTCCAGTGGATCTGCCTTGCATCTTCTCAGGTCTGCATGGTGGTGTCTGACCTGCTCACCAGTCTGAGGGATGCCTGTGACACTGGTGAGTTCATGAGCTAGACCATCCCAGGCTTCCGCTTTGTATTGGGTGCCCTGGTACTGGCCCCGCAGGAGTCTATCCTCATGATGGTGGACAAGGAGCCAAACCATAACTTTTGACTCCTCAATGCCCCAATGTTGTGCTTAAAAACGAGAGCCCTCTCCAGCACCGGCCATTGCTGCCTGCAGATGGGAGCTACAACCAGTTATGGATAGTATTCCCACCTATGGAGCTTAAATATGCATCATTTCCCGCACTTATTTGTGATTGGCTAGTTTTGAAAAAATGCAGCTGAAGGTACACCTGCTTAGCAATGGGTAAACTTACATTGATATGTATGTGTATGTTGAAAGTGCATACTTATGTAAAGATGTCATGGCTTAGTGGTTCAGTACTGTGATTATGGTGCACAGTATCCCAGGTTCGAGGCCTTTCATTGCTTTTTATTTCATTACTGGCCAGACTGGATAGGAGGTGTGACTATGTTTTACCAACTTTGCTCGACTTTGCTCGACGTTGCTCTACACTGCTCTACGTTGCCCAATGTTGCTCTACATTGCTCTACATTGCCCGACGTTACGCTGGTTAGCACAGTGCGCAGCTACGCGTAAATATGTTCTGTTTGCGCTAGTTGATGTGATGCTCAGCTCCACGCAAAGCTATTGCGCTAGTTAAAGCACTGCTAAGCTATGAGCAATTATACTGAAATGTGCTTAATACTGGTAAGCTTTGCTTAGCAGTGCTTCACTTTGCTTAAGATACATTACTTCTGCATTCATCAATATGCATTACAATTTCACTTTCTTATATATATATATATATATATATATATATATATATATATATATAAAATTCGTTCACTACTACATAGGCCATTTCAATGCTTTTTACTAAAGTTTCATTGGTAAATGGAAGGAATTCTTTTCATATATGGATTTCTAATAGAAAATAAAAAGGGGAGTGGTGGGACTCAAACCAGGAATGCCTCCTCTTAGTGCAAGGGTTCTACCACTATGCTATTGCTATTTTGCTTAATTTGCATATAAATTTCTTATTATTCTCTTCAATGCCTTACTGCTAACTGTAGCTAAACAATGGGCATACACGCGCAAATACGGGCAGCTATATCGGGAATGCTAAAAAAAAAATAAAAGTTTTATATTTTATTATTGTACTGAGGTTTAGAATGTGGGAGAGTGTAGTGTTGTGTATGTACACATTTGAGTGGACTCGCTCATGTCAGTTGACATTTCCCTATTGTGATACTTGCAGGGGCGTGGATTTTTGGACTGCTCGGCAGTCCGACACGCCCCCTACACTTGTGCATGTTCCATGTTAGCCTTGGAGTTGAGGCAGCGTGCCCTCATTAATATGCATGGTGTGCTGCCATCTTATTCTTACACTGGCATTTCCGTGTAAGCCTCCTCTACTCTTACACAGAGGATTCATGAATCCTGGGGTTAGTTTTATTTATCTGACTGTTTCATAACTAACGATATATCTAAGCATAGATTGTTATTTTTGATATAATGTAACAGTTTTACAGTGAAACCATGTAAATTGCAACTGAGAGAAACTGTGATACTTTGCTGATAAATCATGGCAATGCAAGACGTCTGTAATGCACACTCATTAGTTTACAAAACATCATTGAACATAAAAAAATTAAATAAAAATGGAGACATCCTTCTATATTTAACATAGCCACTCTATTAAACAGTTTATTTATACTTGTATTTATACATCCTACATATGTACATACATACAAATATTTCAGTTGTGAGCAATAATGCCCTTCTAGCCCTCAAAATTATAGTTTGACCTCGTTTCCAATTTTTATATTTTTTTAGCTATCATCTTGCTTGGATTCCACTTCTGCATTTAGCCACACTGTTTGACATTCTTTCAGAAAGTGGTATAATTTTGTATTCTATTTCCAGTTTTCTGTTTGTGTCTTGCAACATGGAGCTCAGGTTGTAACTCAAAAAAGGTCTGTTAAGCCACGCACTTACATGGTTATCAAACTAAAATTAATAAGTAAACAAACAAACAAACAAATAGCCAAATAAAGAAATAATGGGGATAAATGAACTGATTTCATAGAGAGGTTAAGTTTAATTCAGGTTACCTTAGAGAGTACAGCACACATCTACTTGTTTTCATTATTTATTAAAATACACAGTTACTTTTTTGTTTACAGGTACCATGTTATCTGTCTTCATTGGTACTCTTACAGGATATTAAATAGCGTAGGAAGTATTCAGAAAGGAAAAATGGCATACTATGTAAAGCTAAACTGTGCAGTAAGTGTTGTCATGCAAGACATGTGCAATTCAGAGGTATCTGTAGCACAATCATGGTAGTATGAAAACTGGTGTGGTCAGTAGTATATACTAATGACTGTCCCCAGGATTCAGCAAGCACTGCACGGCATGCAGTAATAGTGCAAGAGCTGCTGCAGGCAATATGGCTGCCGTGCGATCCAGGAATAAGCTCCCAGGACGTTCACGAGCGCTCCTGCACTATTCCTGCATGGACACAGCCCCTGTTTGCTAATTACCTCATTTGCTGGTAAAAAAACATGCAAATGAGGTGAATTAGTGATCCAAGAAGAAAGGCAGGCGTCCATGCCAGAATAGTGTCGACTGCAGAAATTTATTCAGCCAGTAGCTGAATACATTTTTGCAAACTACAAAATGGAGGCATGACAGCTCATACAAACGCATGTATTAGAAAGGTTAGGCATGCCAAAGGACAAATATATGGCCATAGGCATGAAAATTAATTTAAAAAATTATACAAATTAACTTTTTTTTCGGCCAATTTCAGCCGTTTAAGCATAGGGCAGTGGTGCGCAAATGGGATCGGCCTGAAAATAATAAAAAAAGCAGGAAATAAGCTTTTAAACCAAAATCATAATTTTGCCATAATAGTCAATGGCATGCATGGGTGGCCAGTGCAGTGGTTAGCATTGCCGCCTCACAGCAAGAAGTTCTCCCCAGATCTCGGCTGGGGCTGAGAGCTCTTAGTCGAGTCGTCCTCTCCTCCTGGTGGCGTGGGTTTCCTCCGGTGCTCCGGTTTCCTCCCACATCCCAAAGACATGCTGCAGGTGGATTGGACACTCTAAATTGGCCCTAGGTGTGCGTGAGAGTGTGCCTCCTGTGGAAGGTGGGAGCGGGGGTTGGGCTTCGGCACCGTAAAACTCCACTGCCATTCAATGTGCGGACAAGGTGATCCGCTGTGGCGACCCCTAACCGGGAAAAAGCCAGAAGAAGAAGAAGAAGTCAATGGCATGCATAACACAACAAGACCATCGAATAGTGGTTGCTAAGAAGGAAGGCTGAGTGTCTGTTTTGTAACCATGCAGTAGCAGTCAATCATATGCAAATGAGGGCAATGATACTGAATCACAGATTTCCCCTCAGTACTAACTTGTGCCCAACTCTGTAGGTGCAGTAATACCATGGTGTAAGCCTAAGAGCTAGATGACTTCATAAGGGGGTGTGTCATGCATGCTGTAAGCTTATTGGAGCTCTGTGGCCTGTGTTTGCCCTTAGCAAGCACAGCTAAGGAAGGGGGTTTGTCTGAAGCTGCCTAGCAGTATTTACATTGCCTAAACGCGTGTGCGTGCCGTGCACTGGGTTTAAAAAAAAAAAAAACAGTAAATAGCAGCTCTGTTCACATCTGAGAACTGGGTTTGTGTGGTGTGCCTCGGGGCTTAAACAGGAAGGCAATGGGAAGGAAAAACAGCAATAGGAAGGCAATCAAGGAGAACTAGCATAGCTGGCAGGGGAAATGCATCAGAACCAGCCAATTACACAGGCAGCAGCCCAGCACAGCACACTACTATAAAGTATGCAAACACCTTTTCCTCTAGTTTTTCCACAAACTCTACACCGCCGGTGTACTCAAATGGGGAAATTTTACCAAACAAAAGCAACAAAATGATAGGGGCTGCTTTCACTCTCATAAATCAATATGTGGAAGAAGCTGAGGATGGTGAGGATGAGAATGCTGACCACCAACCCACAGTGAGGAGAAGGAGAAGAGTGTACAGACCCAGGGTAACCTACCAGGGGCTACATGAGCTGGAGATAGTGGAGCACTATAGGGTGGATAGGGACCTCCTACAGAAAATTGTTGAGCTGTGCTGGCCACACCTCACACACAGAACCAACAAAGGGGAACCCATCCCAGTGGATACCAAGGTATGTGTAAGCCTAAGAATACTAGCCACAGGCACCTTCCAAAGGCCAAGTGGGGATATCATGGGGATCTCACAGGCATCAGCATCCAGAGTACTCCACCAGTTCCTGTATGCCATGTCAGCACATGCTGGTGAGCACATATATTTCCACAACACCCATGAGGCATTGACCAGCAATATGTGTCTCTTCCACCAAATAGCAGAATACCCTGAGGTACTTGGTGCTATAGACGGCACGGACATACACATCAAATCACAACCTGGTGAGTGGGGTAGGATTTACATAAACCTCAAGGGCTTCCACTCCATCAACTGCCAGGTCATGTGTGATGCCCAGGGCATTATAATGAATATGTGTGCTGGCAGCCCTGGAAGCTATCATGACTCCCACATCTGGCATATGACACAGCTGTACCAGAGATTTGCCAGTGGGGACATCCCATATGACCACCTAGTAGGGGATGCTGGTTACGCACTGGAGCCATGGCTGATGACACTGATCAGAAATGCACACACACACCCAATCAAGAACTCCATAATGAGGCACATGCACAAACCAGAATCATAATAGAGTGTGTGTTTGGGATACTCAAGTGTCTGTAGCTCCCCCTCCAGAATGGCATAATTGTGCAAGAATATGTAAGCTGCAGATTACAATACTGGACACAGTTCATTCATCTTGTATTCCCTAGGAAATTACTGTGAGCAAATAAGTATATCTGTCAGTAGTTGATGACATAATACATCACAGTGTAAAATAGTACTTATGCCTGAATATATCTGCTAACACCAAAACCATGTAGCAGAAGCAGCACAGATGCAATTAGTTACAGTATTCCACTATCCTTGTCACCTCACAGTAAGATGTTGTCCTATTCGATTCTTAGCTAAAGCGCCTTCTGTGTGGAGACATGTGTGAATGGACGTACCTTTGTTGAAGGTTGTGTGTCAGGGCTGGCAACTCAGTACGTAAAAATCTACTGCCAATCATTAGCGGACCGGAGTTCCTCTGTGGCGAGCCCTAACCGGGAAAAGCCGAATGATACAACATTCCACTATCCTTTGCCCATTGCGACTTCATATTGTCAACCTATCTACAGATATCCTGCAGAAACAGGTTGCTAGCTGTAGGTGTAGAACACAAATGCCTGCACTGGAGTACAACCTACCTGGAATGGATTCACACATTCAGTACAGAAGGTCATACTGGGCATACTCCCACACTTAACAGAAATGAAGCCCATGTCTGGCAACAACAGTGGACTATACATATCTTTCAGTCGTAGATGTCTGTGCACACACACCACATTGCACACCAGTCATTCTTTACACACACATCGGATAGGAATACACACATATATCCAAGGACAACACACTATAATAAGTCAAACATACACAAATAGAGATGCGGGGAACAGAGAGACAGACAGTGACAAAGAGCTTCCCATCATGAGGCCTGTCCCACCCACCACACATCCAATTGACCAATATCACATGATGTGCCAGTATCTATCACTGTAGACATTTGCTTCTGGTAGCCCTCAGCACTATAGTGTCTGTGGCGCTTATGATAACTGTGTAACATGACAGTACAAGGCATTATATATCTAGCAGTCATATACACAGTCCTGCTAAATGTAAAGTTGTGTGTGACTGAGTGTTGTGTGTGTTTCCAGAGGAATGGTTTATGGCCCATTCACACACACTGCACTCCCCATTGCCCTAGTTTAGCTAGCCTGCTGATGTCGGTCACCTTGAAATACCCTTTGATTAAAAGCCATCCCTATAAGCTCTGTAGTGCATGCAGTTGCTTTGTAATGCTATAGTGTGAGGTACCTAGTTGGGTAGGAGTTCTAATCCCAGACATGGCAACTATGAAAGTTTGTGTGTGGAAGGATCAATGATTTTGAGGCCATTCATAGACACTACACTTTCTATTGCCCTACTTTAACAAGACTGCTGATGCCATTCACCTTGAAATACACCTTTGGAGAAAGGCTAGCCTTATAAGATCCATGGTGCATGCAATAACTGCATAATCCTGTAGTGTAATGTACTAGTTACTTAGGAGGTCTCATCTCAGACATGGCAACTGTGAAACTTTGTTTGTGTAGGGATCAATGATTTTGAGGACATTCATATACACTACATCTCCCATTGCCCTATTTTAGCAAAGCTGCTGATGTCATTCACTTTGAAATACACCTTTGGATAAGGGCTAGCCCTGTAAGCTCCGTGGTGCATGCGATAACTGCATAATGCAATAGTGTGATGTACTAGTTAGGTAGGAGTTCTAGTCCCAGATGTGGAAACTGTGAAACTTTGTGTGTGTAGGGATCAATGATTTTGAGGCCATTCATAGACACTACACCTCCCATTGCCCCACTTTAGCAATGCTGCTGATGTCATTCACCTTGAAATACACCTTTGGATAAATGCTAGCCCTATAAGCTCTGTGGAGCATGCAATAACTGTGTAATGTTATAGTATGATGTACCAGTTAGGTAGGAGTTCTAATCCCAGACATGGGAACTGTGTGTGGAGATTAATGGTTTTAAGGCTATTCACAGTCACAACACCTCCCATAGCCCCACTTTACCAAGCCTGCTGATGTCATCCACCATGAAATACACCTTTGGATAAGGGCTAACCCTATCATTTGCATGGTGCATGCGATAACTGCATAAAGTTGTAGTGTAACTTACTGCTCAAGTAGGAGTTATAATTCCAGACATGGTAGCTATGAGTGTGTGTAGAGTTTAATGATTTTGATGCCAGTCACAGTCACAACACCTCCCATTGCCCTACTTTACCAAGCCTGTTGATGTCATTCTCCTTCAAATACACCTTTGGAGAAAGGTGAGCCCTATTAGGCCCATGGTGCATGATGTAAGTACAGACCAACGTAATAGCAGTTAATACACAGCGATGGGTTTGAATCTCATCTGTGTCGTGGATGTATGTGTGTACTTCAATGATTTTGGCCCCATTTACAGCCAGTACACATCTCAGAGCCTGACTTTAGCAGTCCTGCAGATAGCATCAACATTACAAGTACCGGTTGTGAAGCCCAAACTATGGCAGGACAGTGATGCATGTGATAAATGCGTAACATAATGACCTGAAAAGGTTGTTAGTGGTTTGAACCCCACCACTGGCAAATGAAAATATGTGATTAGGGTGAAATAATTTTTGTAAACTCTCACCGACCACATCACCCAATGCTAGTATTTACAAAGGCTGGTGAGGTTCCTCACCATAGAAGTACCTTGGGACAATATTTACCTAATAAGCTTCATGATGCATGCAATAAATGTGGTACACTGTAGTAGTAATACACAGAGAAGTAGGGGGTTGAATCTCAGTACTGGCAAGTGTGTATGTGTGTGTATGGCTGTCATCAGTATCCTGTGTGGAGATTGCTGTGCTTGTGTAATGACAGGAGGCATTGTGGGATGGATGTTGCTAAATTATTATATTGAGGACCTACTATATTTCACAATG